>NC_137063.1:41447345-41544845 GCF_032717465.1 Coenobita brevimanus
AAGAATCCAGGTGTGCAGTTTCTGGGTGCAACAGAACCAGCAAGGCAGTATCACCCGCACCTTCACAACTTTCTCCCCAGCCTCATACCCATAACCAGCCACCACCACCTTAAAGCCACATCCTCACCAAACTCTGCACATTTACCAACGCTACCAACTCGGAGGAGAACGGGGGGGAAAAAAAAAGAAGAAAGAAAGAAAAAGGACGGAGAAAAAATATGCTGACTACGCAATTTCCCTTACAAACTTCCTGCACCGTAAAGAAAAAAAAAAATCTATCAGAGGTTTGTATTATAAGTGACTTTAAAGATTCGAAATACTTTGGTGATTTATTTTACATATCGCACCTCAATATTTTCCTGTATATTACTGATGCTACGTCGATATTACCACGATATAAACACAGCAGGAAAATGCAAAGGTGTACTATGCAAAATAAAATGAAAAATCGTCTAGGAGGATGTATTACTAACTCTACTGCCTACAATACACAACGATGCCAGTTTTCCTCTTCTGGCGTTAGCTCTAAGGAATAATAAACATCTGATAAATGTTACATATTCATAAAGTTTAGACATATCAAGATTTTTTAAATATTTTTAGAGATTTTAGCATTTATGAACTATGCCTGTAGTTCTGTGCACCTAGCGACATCTAGTGCTTTCTGAGTTTACTAATCTCAACCCTTTCCCAACGGTAATCGTCTTGTAATTCGTGCTACAACCAGACGATTTTCTTCAAGTTACGAAGGATTAATAGTGCTGAAAGAGTAAATGAATCCTATGGCCAACCCCCCCAGTCTGAACATCCTTCATAAACAGGATAAAAGCGTCTAGATATAACAAGAATAAAAAAAAATGTCATCGCACTGAAAGGGTTAAGAATACTGGCCAAAGACACGTAAGGCACAATCATTTCGTAAAAGCACACAACAATCACCATACCAACAGAAGCATATGACGTCACCACTACTGTCTCCTCACCCAGACTCGACCAACAGCCAACCATTCTTCAGCTCACCTGTGGGAAAAAGAAAAGAAGGATTAGTCACAAGAATATCAAAGCACGAATAAGTTGCTAAGTCTGGTATGATAATTATGCACATGATCATGATAATAATCAATGTAATGATAAAACCAGCGTTATCGAAATCTGCACTGACAAAATTAAATAACACTCTTCATTACACCCGGAAAGACTTCTACTTGTTCTGTTACATGGCGTTCAGTGACATAAAAACTATGTACCTGGCAACCTGCTTATACTCAATCCCAGGTCAGGTCTTAATTTAAAAAATAATAATAACCCACATACTGCCTATAAAACTCTTAGGGTTCTATGACTCTAACCCTTTAAAATCGTCCTGCGATTGCTTAAACTGAATAAGGGCAGTTCCTACCAAGAGAGGGTAATGTGTGGGAGGGGAAAAACAAAAGGAAGGACGGGAGGGCCGAGGAAAGAAAGGAATGAAGGAAGGACAAGGAAGGAAGAATGGAAGGAAGGACTGGGAAAGAAAGAAGGAACCAAACATAAATAGGGGTAATGTGTTTAGGAGTGAAGATAACAACATCAGTCAGTCCACCTTTGATCTTCTTCATGCGTCCATCTGAATAATTAAGACAGTGAAACGGGACACGCTAAGCTACGATAAATTAACCCATCTTTGGTTCCTGTTTTCACGTGCCCTGCGTACACACTGGGGGAAGGAAGGAAGGAAGGAAGGAAGGAAGGAAGGAAGGAAGGAAGGATGGATGGATGGATGGATGGATGGATGGATGGAAGGAAGGAAGGAAGGAAGGGAGAACAGAGGACAAAGGCTGAGAGGACACAAACTCGCTCAGGCTCTGATAATTAATTAAACAATCCTGTCCCTGACTGTCCTTCTCACGTCTCCTCCAACCTGACCTTCCTATCGTGTACCCTAGAGAAAGGAAGGATGGAATGAATGAAGGAAGGAAGGGCAAGGAAGGAAACAGATCCACACAGGCTCTGACCACTTACAATTACCTGTCCTTGGACTGTCCTTCCCATGTGTCCTGCAACCCAAACCTTGTACCACGCGCCCTGGGGTGTGGATGGAGGCAAGAAGGAAAGGCAGGGAAAGGAAGGTACGTCGGAAAGACTGGGAAGGGAAGGACGAGAAGGGAAGATAACAGAGGCATGGGGAAGAACACTCTAATACCCTAAACTGTAAACAGGACTTGTACTTCCACAAGCCCTGCAGCTTCAGCCTGTTGTCGTGTGCCCTGGGGTGAGGAAGGAAGGAAGGGCAGGGAAGGACACATGCTCACTCGGGTAATGAGCAAACTTAACCAAACTTGCCAAACAATTTTCCTGGAGGTGGGGGTGGGGGTTGGCGCATGGCTTTTATTACTTCACTCATCTCTCTCTCTCTGGGGGGCGCGGTAGCACAGTGGTAGCGCGCTGGACTCGTAATCGGGGGATTGCGAGTTCGAGCCTCGCCCAAGCTGCCGTGCCGGGAGTGGTAGCTCGCTCCTGTAACCCTAGCGGGGCTATATAGTCCAATACAGGGCTTAGCTCGGGGGAACTCCATTTCTCCCATTTCATCTCTCTCTCTCTCTCTCTTAAATATATCTAAAAAAAAATAAACTAACATACAGCGCTACTGAAACACACAAATAATAACTTGAAAGAAAATAACGAAGTCAGCTACTGGGGTATCTGATTAGCCGGGGACTCACTGCCTCCTAACACCCACTTGGGGAACATTTAGCCTATATATACTGTAATTATTATAATGTAATCAATCCTGGACATCAGGGTGAATTAAACAAGGCACACATACTTTATCTTGAGGTCTCTTTACTGCGCACAGGACAAATCACAGAGCGGACAAGGCGATGAATATAAAGGAATAGAGAGAAAATTAATATACATCACGTGATTTATTGATTACCTCAAATCAATTCCTTAGATCAATACACATAAAGTCTACACAGATGAATGAACTAACAGCGACTTAAACTAATATGGCTCAATCAAGTAAATACATAAATAACAGTATTGCCTGATGTCGCATCACGTGAGCCATGGCAGTAATAAACGAGGTAGGGAGGCAGGTGTGGCAACGTAGAAAGGCGAGGCAGGGAAGGCAAGGAAGAGAAGCGAGGCAGGTACGGCAAGGTAAAGGAGGGAAGGTACAAGGCGAGGCAGGTAGGAAAATATAAAAAGCGAGACCGGGAAGGCACGGTAGAGAGGCGAGGCAAGCAAGGCAAAAAGGTAGGTTGGACAGGTACGGTAAGGTAAAGAGGTGGGTTTGGCAGACAAAGCTAGTAAACTGAGGCAGAACAAGGAAAGTATGTAGGGAAGCAAGTACATTAAGGCAGAGAGGGTCAGGCAGCAGGTAAGACGAGACAGGCAATAAGGTAACAGGAGTACTGGCCACAAGTATTGCCTTACCACTTACCTCTTTATTAACTCACTGATTGCTATTGTATATCCTCGATTAATTTTGTAAAGTCTCTTCGCATTTCACTACTTTTGGGTCATACTATCCGACTATTAGCAACTATTTCGTTACTAAATATCATTAAAACCTCATTTTGCCCTTACTATTACTCTATTTCCAGTGCCTATTTTGGTACCATCGGCGCTTACTTTTGTTTCAATATTTCTGTATCTGAACTGACTAAACTCCAACCAACTTAAATTTCATCCCGATCCCAACACTGTCATTTAACCCTTTCAACTCGACGGTGTCTTTCATCATTGACTCTCACTACCGCCAGTCAGTTTCACCCACAATGAGACGCCTTATTATAATGGTCTTCATGCCACTGAAAGATTTCATTCACTTTAAGAGCCCTGGGACTGAAATGAGAAATCACAGCCAATACAAAATCTTAAACTGTACCCCAGCCAGCGCCACACATTTTCATTTTTATCTAACTCGAGAGTCCAAAGTCTCAAGCAGTTATCCACAGCCAATACCCAGCCTGTCTGAGATGCAATATCCTTTTCCTTTTTTGGTGCGCAATTCCAAACAGCCGGCGGTCGTCTGGGACATACACAGTTCCAATCCCCACTGACTCCAACTGGACGTCTCACTGCAAACCTCATTCTACGTCCTCCTCACTCGTACTGGTCAATAATTTTTTTCAGGGGGTTTCAAACTAAAGCAACGAGATTCTAAACCATCTGATTACACTGAACGTTTACGTAAGCATGGCCTCATTATCCTCTTCAGTCCGATTATGCAGTGGTTCAGCTTACTCTTGTTACCGCCTGGTTCAGCATAGGAAGGGCCTGTCATAATGAAGTGGTTAATGAAGGCTATATCTAACCCCTACAGTTCGATTCTCTTAAGCTGCATATAGAAGTCTTGAAGAAGCAAGTATACTGAAATTCGTCACGAAACTGAGGTTGGTTAAAAACTGACACGATTACCACACAGTATATATGCTATTTGTACTAACTATATTGAACTATTGGCCTCAACTGCACTTTCCTATTCTTGGTTGGTTTATTTCCTTTATATTTTCTCTTCTACAGTTCCCTTCCATTCCCCAACACGTGCCTCCGCTCTCCTTCTCCCTTCCTCCTCTCCCTTCCATCCCACATTCCAAGTTCTTATCTCCTCAGGGGGATGCCACTCACTCAGGCCAAGTTGTCATGGAGTCTGCAACACTAAAATTACGACTACCACTATAATTACACACACACACACACACACACACACACACACACACACACACACACACTAACAAAAGAGCACTCAGCATGTGTATCTCTCCACCAAAGCAGCAGAATCCTCTTTCGTGCTTTCACGACCATGACCTCGACCTTTCTCGTCCTAAAAATATACACATGTTTCTCATACGGTCCTTTGCCTATTCAATATTGTAAGTTCAGTGAAAATACATCCATTAGTTTTTCCATAACACACACACACACACACACACACACAGTCAAAAAGTATGCGTGATGCTGATTTTCTGGACACCATCTGTTTGCAACATCATGCACGATCCAGACTGTTTAACAGATTCGTTGCAGAACCGCTGTGGAACTCAAGACACTCTCTCTCTCTCTCTCTCTCTTATATTACTTAGAAGAAATATGAACTATATCAATAGATGGACAGAAAAATTATTAACTAAAAATTATTAACTAAGACAATATAAAACAAACCTTGACAGCTAACACATATATGCTTTAATAACTCTCTCTCTCTCTCTCTCTCTCTCTCTCTCGCGTCAGCTGGTGCTCACGTCCAACTCCTGCCATAAAAAGCACCTCAGTCGTGTTCGTCGGCCGCGGAGAAGCGTGGTCGGTCGGTCGATCGTGAAGCTATTTGTAGAGGTCGGGCTAACTTCTGACACTCACGCAGTTTACATTCAATTATCCATTATTAATTTATCATTTAGCTTACTGTTTATCGTGGTTTCATCGACTATATTTTCATCATTAATGCATTTACAAAGTCTATACCTATTCACTAATCACCGACTTAGGACTTAGCTGTCTATTCATCACCTATAGTTTAACACACTGGCTAATTATTTAGGATTTATAACCTATTTACCAACAGCTTTCACCTGTCTAGAAGTGAAAGTACTATCTATACGTCAATTATCTGCAGTAAATGAATTATTTAAGAATTACCCCTTATACCGATGTCATAATGTATTTTTTTTACAAGTTATCTATTTCTGATTTATCTATCTATTCATCAGCAACATTACCTATTGTGAAGTATACAATTATTCATCAAGAGAGTCTATTTATCTACAATTATCTGTCATCAATCTATCTATCCTTGAACTTATTACTCCGAAAATTCAGTAGAAACAAATCAGTCCGTCTATCTGATTCTTCTTCTCTCTCTCTCTCTCTCTCTCTCTCCTACGTGACCAACTGCCCCCCTTAACCACCAAGACACCGTGGTTTATCTGCAACCTGACAACTCAATGGTTTGGTGAGAAAGCTATACTCCTTCCATTTTATATTGGCCTAAAACCGCCACCTCTCCACCTTCACTGCTGAGTTGTAGTAGGAGATTAAACCTAGAATATGGTGCTAGTCACGAATAAGTGTTATGGGCATGATGTTGAGCCGTGATAGAATTCTGCCACGGAGCAACGGCAAATAAGATGCTAAACGAAAATCTCCGCCAAATTAAGGTTGAAGAACTGCCGTATATTTTAACTGTCAAAACTAAAACGTCGCTAGGGAAGAGCTATCTATTTTACACTTAATGACACCAGGCTATCATACTACACACACACACACACACACACACACACACACACACACACACACACACACACAGCACCTGAGTGTTACATACATACATACATCATCTAATTTTATGTTGCCCCATGAGAAGCGTAGGAGCCCGGGGCTAGGTAAGTTGGTAATGATATTTACGATGAGAATGACCAGTTTCACCCGTCCCTGAGTGGCATTACGTGAGCAATAAACCCCAACAATCTCTAGTGTTAATGACAACTATTATTAACTCACTGAATGAGGTCTTCGACTGAGCAGGATTAAACTGACAAACGGATGTAAAAATAACTCCTTCAGGTCGGTGACGTACTATATTATTACCACCACCAAATAACCTTACCTTTGGAGACATTTATCGCATTGGCAAAGAAATTATAACCTTTAACCACATCACTAATAAAGACGTGCCTTAAGTTAAATAAAACCGTCTGGTGGTAGCAATAAAATAAATACAAAACACGCCAATGGACTTGAGGTTAAAATTACAAGCCATAACTACCAAAGGCGTTTATGGTCACCTAAGGTTTATCCAGGGTCTTAATCACCTCGCACCCGGCCATCCCAACTGGTCCAAACAATCCCCATTAATAACTCCCCCACCATCTAATTAGGCTGAATGATGACCCCAGTTAGTGGTAATGGTGGTTCGCATGACCCAAAATATATATCAGTGTGATGAACAGGGACGGATATCTCTCTCAGTGCCCAGCCATTTAATTTTTTTTTTTTTTTTCGTTTCCTTTTTTTTTTTTTCGTCGCTTTATCTGATCGTCCTGTTTTGCTGTCAATTTCTTTTACAATGGCATATCAGAGCAAAATTTACTACTATTTTGTATCCGAATTTTCATTTGGTCTGTCTGGTACTTGTATAATTCAAAAGGCAGTTAAATACGGTAATTTTTGCATCTTCACTTTTCCTCTTATATTCTTACAAATCAATTTATAATGTTGTGATCATACTCAATTTTCCTATCTAGCCCAATACTCCAATGAATCCGATCAGCACTCAACTACCCAAGCAAATATGCAATATATATACAACCACGACTGACAAAGTAAAAAAAAAATAAGACAGGGTAAAAAAAAAAAAAAAAGGTAATGTCATAAAGGTGTGAGACAGGCTAAAGAAAAAGACAATCAAACAACCGACACTACAACGTGAAATACCACAAAGGCGGAGGACATGGAAAAATAAAACCAAAACAAAGTAAAAAGAAAAAGTTCCGTGAAATGCCATCAGAAGTGAGTGAGTGAGTGAGTGAGTGAGTGAGAGAGAGAGAGAGAGAGAGAGAGAGAGAGAGAGAGAGAGAGAGAGAGAGAGAGAGAGAGATGAGTGAAAAATTAAGGTCCTTACCATTCCCATTAAGTAAAGTGACTCCTAAACAGCAGCCATTTCCACAAAGCAAGGCCAATTTCCACAGCGTGTCGCACGATTTTTCCCGGAAAGTTTAGTTCAGGCGGAAGCTCTCTCACCAATGAAATGTGTGTGTGTGTGTGTGTGTGTGTGTGTGTGTGTGTGTGTGTGTGTGTTTTCATTGTTATTTTTGATGCTTTTGTTGATTTTGTTACCTTCTTATTTACTGCCGTTTATTATATAGTACTGCTGCTGTTACTTTATTGTTGTTTTTTTTATTATTGTTGCTGTAGTTGTTGTTGATCTTGATGCTGTGCTGCTGTTGACTTCTCATCTACTGTTACCTTTTGTTATATTCTCTTTGGTTATGTTGGCAGCTATTATTGTTACTGTTCTTTATCGTTATTGTTACAGCTTATTATTCTTAACCGTTTTTTTTTCTTTTGTTATTGCATTGTTCTTCACGCTGTTGTTACTGCTGTTATTTTGGTTCTCAATGATGCTCTAAAATATTCTAAATATTTTCGTTTTTTACTTAGGCTATTTTTGCTGTTCTCAGTGTCTTGCTACTTTTTCCTTCCTACTTTTGGTGTTATTTTCGCTGTCATTGCTCTTCTTTCAACTTTGCCACACATACACACAAACAAAGGTTATGAGAACGACCCTTAGTATCTCAATCATTCCTAAAAATGGATACTGTTGATACTGGTCTTTTCACTTTCTCTAATACTGCAAATATTTCGGGACAAGCCATTCTGTTCTTAAAACATTTTTCGTAAAATAAAGTGTCATTCTGGATACCTTACTGCTACTTCAAGTGAAACAAGTCCGAGTTAAAAAGGTAAAGGTCAAAAATCATTTGGCCCTGCAGAGTTAAAATACGCAACGTTCAATTCGGAAAAAAATAACGTGCAAATGTTGGCAATTTCCGCCACTTGTTGTACGGTAGCTGTTGATGTTTTTAGTGTCGGTGCTAATTTCAGCCAGGATCATTGTTACGGTTACCACTTCTGCGTTACAGTTATTGTTGTGATTTATGTTATAGCGTAGATTTGACCATACTGTTATGATATCTACTGTAATTTTTCTTTCTAACAGCTGTAATTAGTTTTTGACCCCTTCGCTGCGAGACGTCTCTCCTAAATCAATCCCAAGTCCACTCCCAATCCCTTTTCTTTAAGTCTTCCTAAAAACTTCTCTACAAAAACATTCTAACATATAGTTCTTTCTCTCTACAATTCTATCCATTTTCTTTCTCATCATTCAAGTCCACTCCCACTCCTCATAATTCTTCCCTTACCAATCCTCCAAATCACTTCTCCCCATAACACATTCTATCTAATCCTTTCTCTACAATATACAACCCATCTTCTCCTCAAATCCTCCTCCCAATCCCTGCCCCATCAATCATCCTACTCATTTCTCTACAAAGATACATTCTACCTACCAGATTCTTTCTCTAATCTCCCTCATCATCATCAAGCCCACTACCAGTCCTCACAAACCCTGCCCTATCAATCCTCCTCATCATTTCTCGACAAAATACAACCCATCTTCCTCCTCCTAATTCATATTCTTTTTCTTTTCAGGTTACACTATGATAGTCTCTATTCTCCTTTCACACTTTCCTGTAAAACGTCCACGCCAGTTTTTCTATACGGCGTGGTGTTCTTTCTGACTTTTTCCTGCCGGCTTCGGCTGGAGGGTTTGGAGGGCGGGGGAGAGCCTTCTTCTTTGCAATCCTTATCTCATTCTAGTAGTTCAGTTACTCTTCTAGGAGCTGCCTAGCATGGGCCAACCGGCCTACTACAGTTATCCTCTCTTCTTATGTTCCTCAAACCCCCTCCCAGTCCTCACAATCCCTACCCTATCAATCCTCCAAATCAATTTCTCTATAAAATGCAACCCATCTTCCTCCTCCTCAAACCCCTTCCCAGTCCTCACAACCTCTGCCCTAATCAGTCCCCAGGGAAATACCTAATCACCTTGAGGAAGTTTGTAGCTGCGTCTTGGGGAGTTCTGCATCCCTAGAGACGCCCGGGCTCGCTAAAGTTTGTAATCGCGAAATTCCAAGATGCTGCAATCTTGTCATCGGAAATTCTGGCACGGTGAACTCTCTCGCCTCTTGGCATTTTCTCTCAGGTGAAAAACGGTATTCTATCCAGGGAGGTCCATAAATAGCGCTCCACCAGACACTCACGTGGTATTATCTTGAGTGTTGCGGGAACGACTCATTTTGCTAATACGGGCGTGGGTGTGGCAGCGGGAGTACGAAATACGGGAGTGGGTGGCAGTGGGAGTCGGAAATACGGGTGTGGGTGTGGCAGTGGGAGTAGGAAATATGAGAGTGGGTGTGGTTGTAGGAGTAGGAAATATGGGAGTGGGTGTGGCAGCGGGAGTAGAAAATGAATATATGATGAAGGGTAGACACCGATAATACCGACAGAACCGTCTCCACAAAACACGAGAAACTGCCAGGCGGTGTAGAAGCATCATCCAAGGTCCATCCTGTATTTTATTCTTGCCGTCCCCAAGCGATATGTTCAGCTCACGAGAGACGTCTGGTGGTGATGGGATTAATGTACGCTAGATTTACCCTCTCCAGTGTTAAAAATCTCTCGTCCGACAAAAATAAATGGAAAGAAAGAAATGAAAAAGGAAAAAAGAAAAAATCGTTAAGACAGAGAGAACAAAAGAAAGATTATGTCCTCTGGAACTGCACTCCTGTTAAACTTAGGGCTCTGGAAATAATAAACAATTTCTGGTTATCAGTTTCCTTTAAGTATTCCAATAATTCTCGCCTTTCGATACTTGCTCGGCTAGTGGCTACAACCAATACCTTTTTTTTTTTTTTTTCCCCAGTTACTCCGTAGTTCAGCACCAACAATTACTGTACATAACCATCATCATCATCATCGCCATATTTTCCACTACTGATGACGAAAAATTGAAATGTAAAACTATCATATCTGTCCAGGGATAATGGGCCTCATCTTTCACTCAAAATTCTGCTCCAACGAGTTCGCAGGTTCCTATCAACTTTTTTATTTTTTTAACTGTCTCATTCCCATTAAAAACCTGCTTTCGGAAATTTCTGGAAACAATTCACTGGGTAATACCTGAACACTTGAATAATTAGCCCCCATTTATTCAATTCTAATCCCAATCATCATCATTATCATCAGTAACCTCACCCTGCTCCCAGTTTTACATATGGGTTTGTTAGAACCCCAAAACTGACAAAAACAACTAAAATCATGAACTGATTTTGCGGAGGGAAGAACTGAGTTAAAATTTGCATAAGTACGACAAAATACCAGAGAAAGAGAGAGAGAGAGAGAGAGAGAGAGAGAGAGAGAGAGAGACAAACAGACAGACAGACAGACCAGTACCCAAACCCTTATTAGTACTTCAGAGACCCGTGCGGATCAGAAATAGGGACAGCTTGGAACTAAGACAGCTTTGTTCCAAATCTTTATGCCACAGGAGACGAGCTGACATCCATGGCACAATTTCGCATATATACTAGAAAATCCTCCAGCCACCTCATGGATTCCAACCCCTGATAATGATACTCTCAATAAATAGGGAAGTGAGAAGAGGAGGTATAATATCTACTGACAGCTATTTTTATTCTCTCCTTTGTTTATCAAGACTGAACGGAATTATTTATGCTTTTATTTAACAGTCTTTTGTTGTATTTCATTTATTTCACCCCCCCCCCCCTGTGTAAAATGCATGTTCACACTACTGGTAACATTTTATCAGCATCTTCCCCTGCCGTCCACTCTCCCTCGCTCATTATCGGGTTCTTTTCAGTCGCCTCTGGGAACCCCGTCTAGTCGGCCTTTTGCTCCCGATTCGCTGGTGAAGAGGCTATTGAGTCAGATGAATAAGAGCATCACCTGTATCGGCAGTACGTGCAACTGTATTAGTGTTAAATAGGCTTGATGGTGTTGGATATTTGTATGTACTGTGCAATATTAGATGGAGGGAATTCAAGGATGGGGAGGAGAGGTATGAGACAGGGTTATGTGTGAGTTGGAGTCGGGGCAGCTTGATGGCGGTGGACAGGTTTCATATATTTGTCTAAATCTCGACTATAACGTCAATGCCACCTATCGGACTTCACCAACATGTTAGTTACAAATCAAGTCGCTCAGGTTGCAAAGATTAAAAGTAATAATAATAATAATAATAATAATAACTAGCTACTTTATTCTAGCTCCATGAACCTGGTGGTGTCTTCAGTGGCCCTCATACATACCACCGCATGATGCACCATACCACATTTTCATAGCATGGTTTAAGATAATCACTTATTAGAAGACAAATACATTATGAAGTGATAATGTCATTTTCCATACGAGATCGTGTGGATGTTATTCAAAGTTAATATGTTCAGAATCAGCTAAAGGTAGCGGTCGCCTCCAATAAATGTTACCAGGAAATGGTTAAAATAGAACTCCCTGAAGGAAGAAGAGAAAGAGCAGCCAGTACCTACGTATTCTAAGCGCGTCGTACTAAAAGACTAAAACGGGGCAAGAATGTTGGGCTGGAAATCCCCCCTGCGTAAGGATGCGGTAACCTCCTCGTCCAGAACTTGTGTTGCAATCAGTCCCACATCAATAACGGCAACTGGCGGGAAGGCGGCGAGGATGGGGGGAGAGGGTATACCTTACTGCCGTCTAATACATGGAGAACAACATCAACCAAGTCGTGTTCTCTAGATTGCCCCATCCCACATAGAGAAAGATACTGGATAGTGTGGTGTTAAAAACAGAAAACGCTAACCCTTTAGGGCTCCTATGACCCACTCAACCGTACAGAAATCTGGTATTAGCAGGAATAACATGTATGAATTGTAACGACTATAAGAGGGTTAATGATCAGAGAAATTACCAATATGCCGGGAATCGAACCCGGGACTCTCAGGTGAGAGCCAGGCAGCATACCACTACACCACGACCAGGTAAAAGTTAACTCACGTTGTCACAATCTTGTAACCAACGTCCCTCCGCCCCCACTGTGGGTTAATGATGATGTCAGGACCCTCAGGGATTTAGAACTCACTCTTAATTGGGAAAAAAATCGTCTGGCATAAATTAAAACCAAATACAAGAATTATTCCCAAAATGAAAACGTTAATAATCATGTAATAAAATTGTGTCTAACTATCTGTATCTATCTACCTACCTACCGGCCTATCTATCCATTTATCTATAACATGAGTGATAATAAAATTCAGTATCATCATAAAAGCAGAGACAATAACCAAAACAATCTACTTTACGACACTCCTTGGGGGGAAACGGTCATATTCTTAAGACTGCCCCCCCCCAACCTCACCCCCAAACCCCCTTCACCAACCCCCCCTCCCCCTCCCCCCTTAAACCTCCTTCACCAACCTTCCCCTCCCCCCTCAAACCTCCTTCACCAACCTGCCCCTCAAACCCCCTTCACCAACCCCCCCCTCAGACCCCCTTCACCACCCCCTCAAACCCCCTCCTGGAATTTGTGAGGCTTTGCGAACGCCCATTGCGGAAGTGAGCGCTATTTTATGGGCGAGTCAATATGGCACTCACACCCGTTTCCCAAAATTTTTCGTTCCTCCCGTATTTTGGGGCAATACGGATTTTCGAAAGCGGGGCCAGAGTAATATTAGTAGTGACGCTGTTTGTACTATATGGGAAATTTCATAGCCCACATAGTACCCCCCCATTCTCTCTCTCTCTCTCTCTCTCTCTCTCTCTCTCACACACACACACACACACACACACACACGAAAAGCTTGATACACACTGTTGTCATACTTACCTGCCCTATCTACTTTAACCGTTTGTACCGGGTACTGTTCATCACCTCGCTTTTTTTCATTTCTCTGTTCCTCTTCCACTCACCATCATTGTCATCATCAATCTGTTCACATTTCATCACGTAAAATGCGTCTTTAACCCCCCCCCCCTCTCTCTCTTATTGAATGCTGTATTCATGAGATAACGTCACACCACGAACAGTGACCATGACTTATGACCTTTCATCACTTAGCATTACATCACTTCTTCCCAGACCCATGCATAGTAAGTGCCCCTCCCCCCTTTTTTCTTAACCAAATCTGAACTGGCAATGAATAAAAACCGTTGATAGATAAATACATACATAAGACAAAAATGGTACACAGAATGCGACTCGACCAAAAGTTGTACGTTTCGGCGTTGCAAAATCACAATGCAATCACCTTCATCAGGCTTCCGGAATATCACCATTTTCCTACCGTGAAAATTATACTACTGTGGAGGGTAGTGGCCCGTGAACAATACTGTGGATGGTAGTAACCTTTCTGACGGAGAGATCAAGTTAATGCAAAACTATTCTAGCGGTGAAAGCACTATCGAGCCTAACTGCTTGAGGGTCGAGGCATCAGTAATTTCTTAGGTTACGAAATAACAGCCAAAGAAATTACACACGACCTAGTTCTGTCAAAAAATAAAAATAAATAAGATGGGTTTATATTATTAGGCACGACTCTTGAAAAGCTGATACGAAAGGAAGAAACTATAATAAATAAAGTACGAATCACTGGTAGTATTAATTTATCTTCTGGTCAGCAGTTTCACCTTCAGTAGCAATTTCTGTCGCTCCTAAAACATTTGTCATCAAGTACATAATCCTACAAGGTAATGTTTGAACAGGCGGAAAACTGAGAATCTTCCCAGTTTTGTCTGGAAATTATCTAAAACTAACGACACATAACCAAAGTTTGAATTCCTGCCTCGAATGACTCCACTTTTCTGCCATAACTTCACCCAACTTTAGGAAGCTACTTCATTCCCAGACTTCACCTGTTTTCCTGAACGGCTAATGGCAGGGTGCGAGAAACTTTTTTGCTTCGCCTTCCTTCTTAAGCTTCTGTAATTAGAGAGACTCCTTCTTTAATTATAAGGCCAAGCCACGTGATAATGAGCATAACAACACCCACCGCTCTCCTCCCCTCTCCTAATTTCCCTCATTCCTAAAACTAAGCCTCCTCCATTCTTCCCAGCCATTACCCTCCCTCTTGCCCATCTCTCCCCTCTTTCCCTCTCTCCCTTCCTCCTGCCATCTCTTCCCCGACCCCTTCCCTCATCATCTCCCCTCCCTTCCGCCTCTCCCTCTCTCACCTCCCCAATCCCCATCCCTCACCTCCCCGACTCCTATTCTCTCCACACTCCTCTCCCTCTCCCTCTCCATCTCTCCCCGTCCTCCTCTCCTCCTCCATCCCCAGTCGACCAAGTACCCGGTTAAGCGGAATAAAATGGCTTAGCATGACCCAGTTCTCGGAAGGGTTCGGGAGAGGAGGGGAGAAGAGAGCAGGGGAGAAGACTGAGAGAAGAAAAGAGGGGAACAGCTGGGAGAAGAGGAAGAGAATTGAGGAGCGGAGTAGGCGGAGAGAAGACGAGAGAAATAGTGGGGAGAAGAGATGATGGAAAGAAGATGGAGACAAGAAGAGAGAGTAGCAGAGGAAGAGATGAAAAGAGAGAAATAAGAGGACAAGAGGGAGAGAAGGGAGAAAGGGAGACGAGGATAGGAAAGAAAACTGGATACCAAAGGAACAAAAGAAAAACGGCAGAGGAAAAGGGGAAAAGTTGGAGGAAGACAAATAAAATATAAAGAAAGGATGTGAAAAAACGGCGAAGGAAAGAAAAAGGAAGGAGAAATGAAAAAGGGCATATAGCATAAAGGCAGGAAAACTGGGATAATAAATGGAAGGGAAAATAAAACAATGAAAACCGGCAATATAGTGAGACAGGTTAAAGGGGAAAGGAAGAGAGGAGAAAGAAAATGGAGAAGAGAAGGAAGAGGATGAAGAGAAAAGAGGGGGGAAGGAAGGAAAAAAGAAAGGAGGGGGAAGGAGAAAGAAAAAAAATACGTTCAATGGGAAACAGAAGAAAAACAAACGGAGAGGAGAAGAATACCTGGGAAAATGAAGAAAAGATGAAACGAATAGGAAGATGACTAGACATGAGGAAAAGGGCAAAAAACAAGGAGGGGAAAAGAAAAAAAAGATAGAGGTGACAAAATATGAAGAAAAAAGACGGTGATTAAGACAAGAGATGAGAAGAATAATAATGAAAGACAAAACAAAACAGAAGGAGGAATAGGTCTGGTAATATGAGAAAGAAAAGGGAGGTGAGCGGGAGGGAGAGGAGAAAGAGAGGATGGAGGGACGGAGAGGTGAAAGAGAGCAGGAAGAGTGAGGAAAAAGAGAGGAGGGAAGGATGGAGAGAGAGAGAGATGTAAAGAAATAGTCGAGGGAGCAAGAGGAGAAAGAGTGGTAGGGAGGGAGAGAGGAGAGAGGGAGGGAGAGGAGAAAGAGAGAAGGAAGGGAGGGAGAGAAGAGAGGAAACAGGGAAAGAAAAAAGAGAAGGGAGTGAGAGGAGAAAGAGGAGTGAGGAAGAGGAGAACGAGAGAGAGAGAGAGAGAGAGAGAGAGAGAGAGAGAGAGAGAGAGAGAGAGAGGGGGGGAGGGAGGAGAGGAGAAAGACAAGAGGGAGGGAGGGAGGAGAGAGGAGAAAGACAGGAGGGAGGAAGGGAGGCGAAAGGAGAAAGGGAGGAGGGAGGGAGGGAGGCGAGAGGAGAAAGAGAGGAGGGAGGGAGGCGAGAGGAGAAAGAGAGGAGGGAGGGAGGCGAGAGGAGAAAGAGAGGAGGGAGGGAGGGGGGGAGGCGAGAGGAGAAAGAGAGGAGGGAGGAAGGGGGGGAGTGAGAGAGACGAGAGAGAAAAAGAGAGAGGGAGAATGGAGAAAGTGAGGGGAGAGCGGAATAAGAGAGGTGGGGTCTGGGATGAGAAAGAGGGGAGGAAGGAAATAAGGGGATTTTTGATACTGGAAAAGAAATGGGACGAGAAAAAATTCCAAAGATACTGCAGTGAAGGGCAGGCAGACGGAAAAAAGTGGGGAATGAGAATAGAGGATTGAGAAAATGAGAAAGGGAGAGGATGGAAGGAAGAGAAGAGGAAGGAAGAGAGAAGAGAAAGGGGGAGAAGAGAGGAGAGGGTAAGGGAGAAAAAGAGACGAGAATGGAAGATGAAGGAGACGAAAGGGGTGAGGGAGGAGAGAAGCGAGGGAGAAGAGAAGAGAAGAAGGGAGAGGATAAGCAAGAAGAAAAGTCTAGGAGAAAGGAAGATGGGGAGGAGAAAAGCAGAAAAGGGCGACGAAGGAAAGATGATAAAAGAAGAGGGAGGAGAGAAGGAAAACAAGATGAAGAGAGAGAGAGAGAGAGAGAGAGAGAGAGAGAGAGAGAGAGAGAGAGAGAGAGAGAGAGAGAGAGAGATGGACGGAAAAGAAGAAGAGAAAGGCAGAGGGGGGAATGAAAAGAAAGAGAAAAGGAAGAGAAAATGGGGGATGGGGGAGAAGGAGAGAAAATAAGAGGGGGTACAAAGAGTAAAGAGAGGAGAAGAGGGTGAGCAAGGAGAGAAGAAACAGCTTTAGGAGGAAAGAGGATGGTAGGATTTATGTTTATCGAGGAAAGAATACACGCGAGACGAGGCAGAAGAAACTGAGGGGGGAAAAAAAAAAGACACTGGAAACGAAGAAAATAAATTGAAGGCAGAGAGAGAGAGAGAGAGAGAGAGAGAGAGACCTGAAACTAAAGCAAAGGAACGAAACTCTGAAACAATGACCTTACTCGTACAGTAAGAGAGATGCAGGAGAGGAGGAAGAAATAGCATCATGAAAAAGAACAAATAAAAGGAGACGGAAGAGAGATTTGTCAAGTTAGGGTAAAAGAAAGATAAAAAGAAGCGGCGGAAACTAATGCGAAAGGGACGAATGAGTGAGAAAATAACCTTAAGAGAGAGAGGTGGAGGAAAGGAGGGGGAAAGAGAGGAGGAGGAGAGAGCATCATGACAAAGGAGGTATCCGAAAGAGGCTGGAGGGAGCAAAGAGGAAAATGGAGGAGATGGAGGAGGAGGACGAGAGAAGCATTAGCATCAGAGGTCAGGGTAGAGAGGACGGAGAGCCATGACGGTGTGTGTGTGTGTGTGTGTGTGTGTGTGTGTGTGTGTGTGTGTGTGTGTGTGTGTGTGTGTGTGTGTGTGTGTGTGTGAGAGAGAGAGAGAGAGAGAGAGAGAGAGAGAGAGAGAGGGAGGAGACCCAAAGTTTGACGAATAGGCTACATAGCAGAAAAGTAGAACCATCTGAAACACACGCTAGACAAGGTTTTCCCTATATTTCACCAGCTGTAAATTTCTTCAGATGGAACTGGGTAGATGGTTGTTTCTCTGACTGTACACAAGCACCCAATACCTGACAGCCATTCCCTGAACCCATAATGAAAGCAGGATGAAATATGGTTTTGTAAATCACTTTTTAACGTCGTGGCATACAGACTAAAATTTTCCAATGCTTACAATTTTCCATAAAATCCTTAGGAAACGGGGGTTGCATGGATCATCTCATTCATAAACACGGCCATAACATTTATCAATAATTCTATAAGTGCTGTTGACAGATTTTATTTCTCTATTAGGGAAAAGTAACAAAAAAGACTCCAACAATAAAGAGGCCATAAAAACACTAGTTTAGAAAAAAAATAATACAAGATACATACTAGGAAGGAAGACAAGCAGGAAAAGAAATCCTCAATGACACTGAAGCTGGCAGAGACGATAAAAGAAATATAAACCCAAGAGAAGACAATGTAACTAAGACCACAAAATGTGAAAATAAAAGTATGAGGCAAGCCATGCGGAATCCTACAGTCAGCAACAAAGCAGGGAGGGAAGACAAAAGAAAAAAAAATGAAAATATGACGGAAGGATTTAAAAAAAGAATAAGGCAGGGATGGTAAACTAAAAATGTCAAAAAGGGACAGTGTAACTAAGAACACAAAAGAATACGGATAATGAAACTAAGGAAAACTAAGACGAAATCCTACAAATAACAACAGATCTAGAAGGGAATACGAAGAAACAATGAAACTAAAAGGGATGATAAAAAAAGACCCTAGGAGAATGAAGGAAAGAGGAAAGAAAAAAAAAACGACTAGGTACAACTAAAAATGAAAACTAAAAAAGAAATGATTAAAACCGTGAACGTAAGACGACAAAGAAAAATCCTAGAAGAGATAATAAAAAACAAGGAGGAAGACAAATAAGAAGAAACCTTAAGAAATAATACCAGGTGGGGAGAGGAAAAAAAAAAAAACTGTTTGCACACGTATAGATGAGGTCAAGGGGATAGCAACTGATGTAATATGATATCGGTAAGGAGAAACTCGCTCCCCTAGAATAGTTTCCTCCCAAACTTCAACCTACAGCTGTTCAAGTCCAGCTATTACAGATTTTTTATGAATGGAGGACACCTGTAATCTTGTGTATGGATTATTATTATTTTTTTTTTTTTCCTTCCCCTGTTCATCTGTTAAAAAAGAAAATGGACGCCAAGAAAACCACGAAACAACAACTACAAAATCGTGCCCAGTACTGTTTCGCTACACCGTGAACAGTTCAAATGGATGAATTAATGTACTCAAATAACAAAGTCCATACAATTTCCGCAATGGCAGTAAACGAATAAAATTTCACCTCTAAAAGTCATTTAATCCTTCAATCCCATGACGCATCTTTGTTTTCTTCATACCACCTTCAGACGATTTCATTCAGCTTGGAGAGAAAGCAAATTACTACAAATGGCTTCCGCAAAGTTAAGAAAATTGCAAAGAAGTAGCAAGATTACAAAATAAATATATACAGTACACGTCATCGATGTCAAGCAGTGAAAAAAATATATATATATTTCATTCATTTTAAATGCAATATCCACCAAAACATATTCCCATAAAACTAGAAATATTTGTTCAGCAACCAAATAAAAACAGAATGGCAATTAGTGCACTCACATGGTAAAGCGCCAGGATAAAAATGGATATGACACGGGTAATAAATAGAGTATAGGACACATAAATGAAATTCACGGCAAATGGATGCGGCGCAGTCAGCTGTAATGATGGCAAAGCTTCGGTATGTGAATGAGCGAATAAAATAAAAGGAAATGATGCGGCAAAATAAACGAGGTAACGAGAAACTGATGGAAGAAATTAACAATATGCAAACGAAACGGCTGCACTTTGTTCTGAATATTAACACAGAGGAACTCTTGGCTCTTAACAACGATCTCTTCGAAGGTATATCAAGTCGTCAATCGGTAGCAAGAATATTACGTAAAAGATGTCAAAGTAACTTCCGAATGACTATCTCACAGGTGTTCGCAGTGCCATGCGGTTGTTCATGCTGGTAAACCTGTGGGAGGCAGCCAAGAATGTGTGCCGATTTGCTGCGACCCACTACGGTATACCTTTTCAATGTACTCAAATGTCCACTCTGCGTCCTTCGTTAACACCTCCATAACTGCACCCCATTATCTAGAGGTACAATAGCATCCCACGTCACCCCCTTATAGATATTAATTCCCTTGCCATCTAAAACTGCCTTCAATAACTAGATAACCATACGCCACCTATAACTGATTACCACTTTGCCATCTCAAGTCAAGCCACTGAGCCCCCCTGATAACCACCCAAAGCTAATAATCAACCCAGCAAGCCCCCTATAACTGATAACCAACCCAGCAAGCCCCCTAAAATTGATAACTCCCCAAAGCCAATAACTAACCCAGCAAGCCACCGATAACTGATAACCAACCCAACTAAAGCAAGCCCTCCAAAGCCGATAACCAACCCTGCAAGCCAGTGCAAATGCGTGTGGAGTGACAGAGTGAGAAATGGCGAGGCGGACACGCATTAATGCCATCAGCGGGTTTTAATCTCTCATGACGCCTCCATTTCCACCTCGACCGTAAAGATGCATGACTCGAGGCCATTAATCCAAGGCGGCGTGGGAAATGAGCATGGGGGAAAGGAGAGGAGAGGAGAGGAGAGGAGAGGAGAGAGAGAGAGAGAGAGAGAGAGAGAGAGAGAGAGAGATGGCTTGTCTGTTTTGAGACGGAATATTTAAGACATTCGTTCAGAAATATGGTTGGACATATAAAATTTTACATATCTGTACACACACACACACAGTAAGGTCAAATAATGAATAAAGTCCTTACAAAACTGAGTCACTATGGCTTGGACAATGACTTCTTTATTCCGAGCTCCAGCTTCAACAAGTCCGATACGAGGTGATCAAAGGGTCGGCCAAAGATGAGTGGGTTAGCCTCTAGGTAGCTTAGGTCACGTCAAGCTGGATGCAGTGAGGTCATTTTAGTCAAGCTGAATGCAGTGGGGTCATCTAAGATCAAGCTGTGTAGGATGAGGTAATGGTAGGTCAAAGTGAATAGAGTTGTCATGTGGGATTCAGCTGGGCGGAGTGAAGGCATGTAGGGTCATGGAGAAAGGAGTGAGGTTATGTGAGGTAAAAGTAAATGAAGTCTTCTGAGGTCATGCTGAATGAAGTCCAGTCAAGTTAAGGTTAAACTAAGTGAATTTAAGTCATGTCAGGTCAAGCTGGAAAAAGTGGTCATTTTAGGTCAAGGTGAGTGGAGTGGGGTCATGTGAGGTCAAGCTAAAAGGAGTGAAGTTAAGTGAGGTCAAGATGAGTCCAGTGAGATCACATGAGATCAAGCTGAACGGAGTGACGTCATGTGAGATAAAAATGAGTGGCCAATATGTGTGAAGCGAGGTCATGTGAGGCTGAGCGGAGAAGAGTGCGATCATGTGGGATGAAACTGAGTGAACTGGGGTCCTGTGAGGTGAAGCTGAGTAGAATGAGAAAAAAAAAAGTAGTAAGTACTGAACATGAGACGTAAAATAAGAGCGAAGAATAAAATGCAAGTAAGGTATAAAATAAGTGACAATGGTGGCTATAGGGTGGGAAACACGCGAAGCCAACCAGGACAATGACTAGCCTTTGTTCCCCGCTCCAGCTTCATACCAGCCCAGTACGAGGTGAGCAGAGGCTGAGTTGCCCACGAGTTTCGTCAAGTTAGGATTAGATTAGGATGAGTGAAGGTCAAATTGTGTGAAGCAAGGTCAAACAAGGTCCAAGTAAAGTGGTATCAGGTCTGTGAGGTCAGGTGAAGTCAAGCAAAGAAGCGTGAAGTCAAGTGAAACCAAACGAAGAGAGATCGTGATGTCAAGCAAAGCAGATTGACGTCAAGTGAAGTTAGGCTACAAAAAGAATGGTCAGAAAAAACAGAGTACAGTTAGTTGATGTCATGCTGTGCAGAGTGAGGTTAGGTTACTCTAGTTAAACAAAGTGAAGTTAGGTAAGGGAAAAATTAGCAAAGTAAGATCAAGCAAAGCAGAGTGAAGGCGAGGTCAGGTGAGGTCAAACTAAGCAGAGCGAGGTCAGGTGAGGTCAAACTAAGCAGAGCGAGGTCAGGTGAGGTCAAACTAAGCAGAGTGAGGTCAGGTCCCAGGAAGCCATGTAGAAACTAGCATCTCTCAGCTTTAAGCCACCGACGCCACCCACCTCGCCTCCCGTCTGGCCCCTCTCCCCTCTCCTGTTGGGTACGTCTGTCTCCCCTCATGACTCATACCTCCCTCGCCTCGCCTCACAGAATAACTATACCATTCTCTATCAACTTAGTCAACTTTGATGTCTCACTCACACCTCACCTTCTCTCTCTCTCTCTCTCTCTCTCTCTCTCTCTCTCTCTCTCTCTCATATGAATAATACCTCCCTTCACCTCGCCTCACGGAATCCCTTTAACATTCTCAATCAACTTTGATGTCTAACTCACACTTCACCTCACCATTCTCTCTTTCTCTCACTCACGACTGATTCCTTGCTATTCGTACCTCACCTTGCACAACACCTATAATCTTCTCAATAGCTTTACTCACGTTTCACTCACACCTCAACTTACTTCATCTACCTTCCTCATCCATGATTTTCGTCTCGCTTCACGACTCATTCCTCTCCTCATCTCACCTCACTAAACTCATTACCTTTTACCTTCTCAACTACTTAACTTTGTTATTCCACTCTCGCTTCATCTTACTCATTTCTTTTATCTTTCTCGCTACCTCACTCTCCTCATAGTTCATCTCAATCCCTTTATACCTCATATCATAACTTCATACCTGATACCTTACTTCACCTAATTACCTCTAATATTCACCTCACCTCATCTCAAATCACGTCTCACCCAAATACTCCACATCACATCCCTCACCTAATCTCCTGTGCCAAAATAAGTTCTCACAAGTTAATGTTACGTCACCTCATGATATTCAGAATTAATTTCCAGTTTTAACACTCACCTTACACCCCGCCCCTTACCTCACACTTAACATTCCAATCTACACATCACATACCGACACTTACACCTCCAAATTCTACATGTGCTACGCCAGTCCTACCTCAAACATGGCACCTCATTCCCATTTTGCACCGAAATACACGCACATCGTTAACCCCTTCAGTATGGTTACGTTTTACTGTAACCTATACAGTTTTTCTCCTGTTACCAGATGATTCTACAGTATAAAGTTTAGGGCAACTCCCGAGAAGAGAAGCAGTTTGAATTTCTACCATAAAGAGAATAAAACTTTTGACAGCAAAAATGATAAACTTATATCAAACACATCACCTAACGGAGGGTGATTAGTAACACACTTAACCTTTTGACTGCACAGGGTTTCCCTCACCTGACAACAGCCAGAAGTTAACTAAAATAAAACTGCCATGTTCGACTACAGCAATGAATGAGCTACGGAGAATTTTTTGCCCTTGGAAAAGTTTAGGATTTCTTTCTGGGAAAATTACTCGCCTGGGGGTAATGAGAATAAGTGTGACTCACAGTCAGAGGGTTAATAAAACACCTCACCTTTGATACCGGACAGCCTCAGTCTCCATCCCTTCCTGCTTCACACTTGCCCAAACTCAGTAACCCTCTGCATACGATGAGTTTCTATCACATGAATAAATATCATCCGTCTTTACCTGGAATGGAAGATTAAATCTTCCATACTCCGCTAAACAGTTAAATTTCAGCGTTTTATAACATTTTCGATCTCTACAATTACCTGGACAGGAACAAAGCAAAACTTCTTGACGTTTGTCGAAATAAAATGCAAAGTAATTCGCAGCCAGTGTTAGTACGTCATTTCTACCTCAAGCCTAGCATCTTACTTCCACCCCACCTCGCATAAAACTCACTCTCTCTCTCTCTCTCTCTCTCTCTAAAACACCCCTGAATCTCACACAGGCTTTTACCTTTCCTTTACTATCATCCTTAGTGTCACTCGAGCCACTGACAACCCGCATCTCACAACATCTCTTCCCTCATGCTTCACATCACCTCACTTCACTTTCCTCACCTCACTTCACCTCATATTTCCCCTCGCTCACCTTACGCCTTACGTCACCTCAGCGCTTTAAAAATCTCTTAACTTTACCAACCACTTACCACCTCTCACATTTTACCTGTTACGACTCGGCCAAAACCCCACTTATCCAGCCCATTCTCTCGTATATTGCCTTTTCCCTCATCCTTCCTTCCTTCTCTCCTTCTCCCGTCTCATATTTCATTTTCTCTCTCTCACTCTCCACTCTACTACATTCACACTCATCCTTCCTCGTCTTGCCATTCGTCTTCTTCATCCTACCTCTTACTAAGCCACCCTCCCTTCTATTGGTTCCTTCTCCAATCCTTCCTTACCTCTCCCCACATTCTCCTTTGTCTTCATTCTATATTTTTTCATGTCATTCTCCCATATACGGCCATCTTCCTCACCCCTCCTTCCCTCTTCCTACTTTCTCCTTCCTCTTCCTGCCTCCTATTTCATCACATTCCCTCCCTATTTCCCGAGTTGTAACATTGTCGTCGTTGACACACCATGAATTATCTGAGACTGCACTTAAGGAACAAAGACTTAATCTAGAAACAAGTAGGTTCTATTTTGCCCATCGATAATGTTGCTAGAGTTATCAGACTCTTACGGTACTTACGTCATAAACTATACAATATTCAATCGCCAGGAGAAAAGAAATTAACACAATACGTTTCCCTACACTACAGATTTGAATGGATGGAGTTGGCTTTCACACCAATCAAGCCCTATGGATTTTCAGGTACGAATGGTTATTGAGAAAAAATACTGTTCTCTGTCACTACTACAATTTTGGGGAGGAAGACCATTTGCTTCTAAATAATAATGTGACAATTTTTCTCTATCATGACCTTAAGTCGGGGTGTTTTCCTCATGTTGCATCAAAAACAGATCTTCCATACTGTGCCTACCATAATTTACCTTAGGAGTTAAATGAGACAGGTTTTAAGGCCGGACCGCGTGGATGGGACCATAAAAGACCCACCACTACACAAAGTAACTGTCCCGAACCCCTAAATCATCTCCCCCTTCACAATATCCTCTCATTCACCTGTGCCCTTACCCATTCTGCAACCACATCACCGTGCTGCCTTCCCCATCCACCTCCCCATTCAATCCCTCAGTATGGTCGCTCCCTCATTCTCCTGCCTCAATCTTTCCATTTGTTTCCCTCTCTCTGCTCGATTCCTGTCCTCATCCCATCATTCTTGTCCTTATACTCTCTCTCTCTCTCTCTCTCTCTCCCGTCTTTCCCCCTTTCACCTCTCACCCCTCTCTAAATTTCCTCCACGTCTCACCTCCGGACCAATGCAATACCACATTGCTTACGACTCTACCTGCGCTATATATTTCCTCTTTCTCCCCGAACTACTCAATTCCACTACCAGAGATACACCGCTCCATTTGCAGACTCTCTCTCTCTCTCTCTAACATCCCTTTAGGCCTGGCTTTAATTCTCACTCCATTTCACTGCCGGTATCTTGTTTAACTTATGACTTCATCCACAGAGCACGATCACGCCTTTATTTCCTTCTTGCTTTCTCCCAACGATATTACTCAGCTTAGGAGAGGGACAGGAACAGCCTTCATATTTCCTTTAATACTCGAGGTGTTTACAAATTTGCATGTCACTGTACGGAACTAACAGCAATTTCTTACATCCGCATCCCCACTGCCCACTCTTACAAACTCTGATGACAGCCCATTCTTACACCCACGCCCCCATCCCTACACATTCTTACACCTACACCCTCATCCAACCTGCAGATTCTTACACGCATACCCACATCCCTAAAGCACCTACACCCTCACTCCTACGGCATGTCCTTACACCCACAACTCCATCCTACCATACACTCTTACACCAACATCCCCACACATGATTCCTACCTTTTCCCCGTCATCCCTCCCTAGGTACATCCTTCTTCCCTACCTCGTATTACCTTCCTGTTTATCCCGCCTCCCATTCCCTCTCCCCTCCATCTTATCTCGGAGTTACGGCGTGTCATAAACTGAGGGAGGGAGAGAAAAGGGGAGAGGGGGAGACGAATCTGGGAAAAAGGGAGAGCTAGGGAGAAAGGGGAGAAGGGAGAAAAGAGGGAAGGAAGAAATGTGGAGAAGAGAAACAGAGTGGAAGGGAGGGAGAGTGGGTGAAAGAGGAAAAGAAAAAGGGAAGAGAAATGTGGAGAAGGGAAATGGAGACGAAAGAAAGGAAAGAAAAAGGGAGGTGATGGGAATAGGAGAAGGTGGGAGGGAGGTAAAGAAAGTGGGAAATCGGAAAGGGAGAGGAAGGGAGGGAGGCAGACAAAGGCGGAGATGAGAAAGAAGAGAGAGAAGGGGAGAGTTGAGGAGGAGGAGGAAGGGAGATGAGAAAGGATAGTGAGCATCTGATCTTACAATAATGCAGTGAAATACAAACTGAGGCAGTGAAAGAGAAGATGAATGAGCTAGTGCGGCCTGGTGGAGAGAAAAAAAAAAAAGTAAGAGACAGAATGGGTGAGAAAATACATAAGCGAGTGAGTGAGCTAGTGTGGCTTGGTGAAAGAAAAAAAAAAAAGTAAGAGAAAGAATTGGTGACACAGTAAGATAAAGTGAGAGTAACTACGTAACCGAGAGGGAAACACGGTGAAACTGTAAAAAGCAAAGATCCACCCGCGTATTGCAATGCCGTACAAAGACACAACCATCTCCCCAGTTCCGTCTGAAGAATATCTACACCTAGCGAAATACAATGAAAATCTTATCTCTGCAAGTGCGTGTTTCAAATGGTTCGATTTTTCCGCTATATATTCGTCAAACTTTGCGTAGTTGGATTGTACATTTAGCTTTATTCTTACTACCTTCGAGCGAATTTAACCAATTCATGTATGATTCTGTGAACTAAAGGGGTTAAAAGAATCGCCATTTGCCCCAACAGTACGAAAAATATTACCTACGTTGAAAAAAATGCATGGTGGTAGCAAGATAATTCCCTAAAATAAGTCAAAATGGTGATGTAGTTAAGCCACGGACTGCAATGTAACGTAAGAGCATTGAATAAAACTGGAGATGGATTTGGGTTAAGAGTACTGCATATGAAACACAAGATAATAACACACACACACACACACACACACACACACACACACACACGGATCAGGCTGGAAAAAAAGACAGTAAGAGCGGTGAGTTCGTGAGTAAGGCACTGACACAAACTGAGAAAGAGAGGAAACCACATAATAAGAGAGGCAGAGTGAGAAAGTAAGGGAAGTGCTGAGAGAGAATGTGTGAAACTAAGACAAATGATTCAGTATTAAGAGCATTAAAAATTCTGCAAAGAGCGATATGCAAATGAGAGAGAGAGAGAGAGAGAGAGAGAGAGAGAGAGAGAGAGAGAGAGAGAGAGAGAGAGAGAGAGAGAGAGAGAGAGAGAGAGAGAGAGAGAGAGAGAGAGAGAGAGCAGAGGATGGCGTGAGGAAATTTATGAGACAGTGTGATGCAGGTGTTTAAGACTGAGTGAAGGGTAATACTAGAGGGCAATATTAGTTTGGAGAATAATAGATGGTAGTATAATGCTAGAGGAATATTACAGTGTAATATTACGCTTGGGAATACTGGTGGGTAATATCAGGCTGGGAAAATACTGTAAGGTAATATTAGGTAGGCGAGTACTAGAAAGTAATATAAGGTCGGGGAATACTAGAGGGTAATATTATGGATGAGAGAATAACGGGGTAATATTAGGCTGGGGGAATACTGGAGGGTAATATAACACTGAAGGCAGGTTAACACAAGGCTAGGGAAAGTGAACAGTAATATAAGATTTGAGAATATATTGTCAACTTTATCATACCCTTTATCCTCCCACTGCGACATTTCATTCTCACCAACTGCAGACGACTTTAAGAGTAAATACAGTCCCTGAATCACACACACACACACAACGTAAAAAAAAAAAATAATAAATCAGCAGCCATTTCACAGCACTGTCAAAATCAACACTTACACCCACCCCTGCCACCTAAAGTACCAGCTACTCAACACCCTGCAGGAAATATATGCAGACGGAAGAATAACATGATAGAAGAGGTCTCATTTCCTGCCCGCCTTCATTTCCATCCCGGCCAAGTTTCATCTTAATTCTGGCCACACACATTCAGGAATTCCAGACTCGAAAATGTGAGAGTTGAATATTGCCTGCCTTCCTTTCCTCCTCCTTTCTCTGCCTCCCCCCCCCCCCACGCATTTCTCGCTCTCTTTCTCTCTCTCTCCTTCCCCAATCTTCCTTTCCTTCCCTGTTCCGCCCTCACTATCTCTCTCTCTTTCCCATCCTTCCCTACCTTCCTTGCATCTCCCCCCCCCTCTCTTCTTCCCCAACCTTCCTTACCCTCCCTGCCTCCTCCTCTCTCTCCTTCCTTCCCTATCCCCCTCTCTCTTTCTTTTGCCCCTCCTCCCCCCACATTTCGCTCTCGTGCTCCCTCTCCTTCCCATTTCCTCTCGGCCCACCCATTTCCTTCCCTCTTTTTCCTCCCCCACCCACTCCCTCTTTCATCAAGTCTTTCCATTCCTCCCATTCCTCACCATTATTCCAGCTACCCCCATCTCTTTCCCCCAAACCCCCGCGTCTTCTCTTCCATCTCTCCACACACGATCCCTACTAATGTCTCAATCTTTCTTACATCTACTTCCCATCTACTCTCTCGACACCTCATATCTCTTCTCTCCCAACCATTAACTCTCTCTCTCTCTCCCTCCACTATTTTGTCACTTCCCCTATTCCTCTCCCTCCCTTCCCCAGTTCACACACTCCCCCATTCCCTTCCCCAGGTCTCATTCCCTCTCTTCCTCTCGCCCTACTCCCCAGTTCCCACTCCCCCCTTCTCCTCCATATCTCCCTCGCTCATTTCCCAGTCTCTCTTCCTTCCTCAGTTCACATTCCCCGCTGTTCCCTTATCTCTCCCCTCCACTCCTTCTCCCTCCTCCCACACACTCCTCCTCTCTACCTCGCGCCCCACACTTCCCCTCCCTCTCCCATGCCTCTTCCCCTTCCCTCTCCCCCTCCAGAGCACAACACGCAGCTAATGAGTTTTGCCTCCACAGTAACAGTGTTGTCTTGCTTGCAAAACAGACTACACTTTTCCACATTTTCGTCTCCTGCATTACGCTATCACACACGGGAACGACAAATATACCTGTGCATACTTATGACTTTACAAGGTGTCCATAATTAAGCACCAAATTATTAGGTTTACCGGGAGAATTCCTTGCCTCATCAACAATACTGTATGCAAAACACCGAGGCGATCATTCAATAGGCTGATAAGGAATTCATACCGTACCAAAACTTTAAGAAACATCGGTTAATATACTTGTGGCAATGATGGAAAACAAAAACACAGAACACAAAACAAAATATGAATGACTATAGTATTTCACACCAATAAAATCATTAAACTGATGAAAGGCGAAAAAAAAAATAATAATAATAATAACTGAAAAGAAACTGAAAAAAAGGACAGATACAGACAGATAGATAGATAGACAGATAAATAAATACATAAAACCTTTGCTGAATATAATGCGGGTCAATGTTTCGTCAAGATACATCACAGATACGTCAAATCAGAGACACAATAAGGAAAACTAATTAAAAACACGACTAAAAATAAACTGATCAATACCCGAACACTCCAGCTTGTCAAGAATACAGACCAAGGGAACGTCAGCTTTAAGGAAGATATACACACGCGATACAAAATAAGGTGATACACAGGCTATGTACATAAGAATAAATCATAACTCTGCTCTAAAATAAATTGAGTTTGAAGTTTGGGGAGCGTAGACCAAGAGAAGTAAAGGTGGAGGAACAAAATACAAAGGAAGTAAAGCTGGAAGAATACAACATACAAGGGAAATAAAATGGGAGAACTAAAATACAAGGGAAGTAAAGACAGATGAAATACAGAAAACTAAAGCTAGGAGAATAAAGGGGAAACAAAGTTGGAAATAAAATACAAGAGCCACAAAGCAAAATAAATAAATAAATACACACGCCATCATAAATTAACAAGGGCTTGATCTTGTGTAGCAGACTAAAAGGATATCAGGTTATAAACAGAGAAAGAAAAATGAGGAACCTAAAACACACAAACATAATAATCAAACTGTCAGCACAAACCTAATCTGGAGAAATCTTGTGAAAGCAGACCAAAGGGAAGTCAAGTCGCGGTCCAAGGCACTAGGTAAACACACACGCACACACACACACACACACACGCACACACACTAGTCACACACGCACACACACTAGTAACGCACGCACGCACATAAAACAAACACATAATCAGCGTGGAACCAGGAATAAAAATTTAATAACTCCCAAACGCCACATTACACACAAATACTGATAAAAAACAACAACAACAACAACAACACACACACACACACACACACACACACACACACACACACACACACACACACACACACCGTATTAAATGCAACATGAGAACGAGAACAAAGGATGGAATTTAATAATGGTCCAAAATTTTTCAATAATGCAAAATTAAAACTACAAACAGAAACAAAACCTCATCTTAATACATGTCAAAGTCCAGCAAAAGTCGCTGGAATAATAATAAAGACGGAATTAAATATGCTCTTCCAAATTCTCAAATTATAATCACCATCATCGTTCATATTATCATCATTGTTCATTATCATCACCACTGTTTGTCATTATCATCATCGTTCAACATCATCATCACTGTTTATCATCATTGTTCATCATCATCATTGTTTATCATTCATCATCACCATCGTTCTCCACTATCATCATCATCACCTTTACCATGATCATCATTCATATCATCTTTTTTTTTTTCACTTACGAATGTAGTGAAACAGGATTCTTAAGCAAGGGTGGCGACCAATAATTAATAAATATAAACAGAAACTCAAATCAGAATTAATGCAAGCGTGGCGAAAGGCGCGCAGAGCAAGGCGCGCTGAGACTGGAGGCATGAAACTGGAATGTGAGTGAGTAATACTGGAGGCCAAGGGTTTAACTTTCAACATCACGTCGGTCGCTGAGTCCACCACAGCCATCGGCCTCAATCACCACACACACACACACACACACACACTCGACGAATCAGGAAATGCAAGACTAGGAAGGGAAAAACCATAAATGGGATACAGGGCGACGACACTAACGACGATGACGATAATGAACGACCAGACAACTGATGGTACAAAGAACACAATAAAAGGAATCAAATCGTAATGAAGAGGTTAGTGGAGGTTATTATTTTTAAGTCCTGTATATCACAAGATGCCCTTCCTGAGTTAAGCACAATTGTCAAGATGTAACAAGAATAGAAGAAGTTATAATACTGGAACAAAGGACACGACGGATGGAAATATTTACCGGTATACACAAAGGAATAATAAGAGTCTGAGATGCGAGTAAAGCCAAGAAATTTGCAGAGGCTGGCCGAGACGCAAAATAATTATGCACACAAGGAACTGTATTGTTATAACCTCGTCGGGAAATCAATTACCCTTGGAAATAACAAAAGCAACGGAATATCCACAAAAAAGGACTAGACGTAGTAATATACACAGGGAAACGTGTACAAAGCAATATAAACAAAGAAATAATATACACAGCAATATAAAAAGCGAAACGTACAAATGAACATACACACACAGCGAAATGTACGTATAGAAATAACTGAAAGTGAACACTGACGCAGAAATACACACGATAAAATATACGCAAAACGAACAATACACGGAAACAATATACACCGAAACAATATAACACGGTAATACGATACACAAGAAAATACGACACACACACACAACGAAATACTCGCTCAGTTCGCACGGGAATATAACACTCGTAATAAATGAAACTTGATTAAATCTGGATATTAATACACACCGGATTATTGTCCACGGAGGGATATTACCAACAAACTGAGAGGCAATAACCCATGTAGCTATATTACCGTCAGACTGATATCAATGCCATGAAAAAAGCTAAACCATAGCCAGGGACAAAAATACTACCGCTTAACAGATAAATATTACCCGGAGTAAAATAGCCTACTACAGTCAGATAGAGGAATATTAGCTTCAGATAGATATAGGCTACATGAATATTACCGCCAAACAGTCAGATAGACACATTTTTAACACCAGATAGATAAACGGTTAAATACTATCGCTAAGCGGATAAATACTACCATTAAATACATATTGCTAGTAGACAAACGGATTACCACCACACTGATGAGTATTAGTTCCACAGAATTATTAAAACCACATCAATATTACCAGGTACCATCCCAAACCTGACAAATGATAGTCTGATATATTTAATCCTGTACGGTTTATATCATTATCAAATACACAAATCAAATATTACATATACACATTCAGTACATTAATTTAAAAGGCAAAGAGTTAATAACCGTGAAGAAAAAGTAAGACCATACTATAAGAAAAAAAATATGGATTAACCCCTTCATTACCATGTCACCTCTACTATTAACGCAACTAAAAAAAAAATACAAAGAAAGAAATGAAGGAAGGAAAGCATGAAGGAAGGAAGGAAAGAAAAAGAAAACTGTCACCTGTTCTATTCTCGCAACAAAAAAAAAAAAAAAAAAAAAAAAAAAAAAAAAAAATGAAGAAAGGAAAGCAAGAAGGAAGGATGGAGGGAAAGAAAAAGAAAACTGCTATGGATGAGACCTCTCTTAAGAAAGGAGTTGAATAAATCTTGTGTCTGACCAAGCCCTCACCACTACAAGTCTCTCTTAACCTACATAAATTAATTTGGTGATAAGATTATGATAAGTAGACGTTATCGTACTGAACTGGTTAAGGAGAAATTTTTGACTGGGACAAGAAATATCATATGCAAGTAAAAATAATTCCTACACATCGAAATATTACAGTAAGAGAAATATTACTCTCAGAGGGAAATATTGTTGGTCACTGGTCAGGAAAATATCACCATCAAATCGGAAAGCGGGCTGATATCGGGAAATTCACTGATTAAACCTCTGACCGCGATATACGAATTTTGACATTTATTCCAGGTAACGTCAGACGATTTTATTAAGCCTGAAAAAAATCACCCATGCAATAAAAGGTTCAAATCTATCTTTACGTTGCCATATATAATTTTGTTCCAGGCAGTTTCAGTCGATTTTCTTCTGCCCAGAGAAACTCAGCAGAATCAGACGGTTAAAAACATTCACTATGAGGACGTGTTCTTTATAAAATCTATGCTGCCTCCTGAGGATTTTAATTAGGTTTGGGGAGCCTCAATGAACTGGAGGGGTTAGACGTAGCCTTCATTAACCGCCGTACTGTAGAGCTCCTTAAGTGGCATAAAATCGTCTGGTAGCAGCCCGATAAAGGAAAAAAATCATCGTAGTGTAGTGATTAACTCCCTAATTACGGCAACGCATTTTGTCTTTTATTCTTTTTACCTTGAAACGATTTAAATAAGAAATGACGTCTGGCAATTCCAAGAGTCTCCCCTTCGATGAATTAATTCTTCTGATTGAGTTCTTTCACCTTAACTTGGCTCAGATTTTAGTCCTTTTGCAGCTTAGTTCACGTAGCTCAGTGGCAGAACAGGATAATGCTATGGCTCTATATCCTTTCCACAGCACTTCTTCGTGACTTGCACCATATTCTTGTGTTAATCTACGGTTACAACTCAGGAATGAAGGGACGGCAAATCGGGCAGGTTAAAGAGCAAAGAGTATTGTAACAAGGAAATACGATCCCTGGCTGAAATGCTCTACATCCTTGCCACAGCACTACTTCGTGACTAGCATCATATTGTAGTGTCCATCTACTGTTACAACTCAGGAATGAAGATGGAGAGACGGCAATTTTAGACCAGATTCACAAAGTTACCGGTTTTCCAAAAGCAATTAATGGCCGGGAAACTTTTAAATTACGAGGACCCTCACACCGATGTACCTGTACATAAGCGTTAAAATAATAAACGCTTCAACAATCCACAATTAATCTAACTGGAATGTGATGATGACGATGATGATGATGATGGGACTGTTAATTCTGGTACAGCACCATTAGTTTTTTATTTTCACTTTTACGTCAATCACACTGGTGAAGCCCTAACACTAGTCACATACCTGTATATGCAAATTATTGACGTCCGAAGGAGCCAGGCTATCGTTACATGGATATAGATTCTTAATTATTCAGTTTATTATTTTTAGGGGGAGTAGAAAATTATAAAAATGGTTTAAGATTAACTTTCAGGTACAGTGTTATCAAAATATGAGCATAATTTTGATGTATCACAGATGTGTATACGTTTAATATTTTGGGCATGATATCAAAATGTTTCTCTGTTAACGTCAGTATTATGTTTATCGCTTTGTACTCTTGCTATAGACAGATGTTCAGCTCAGGAGTGACCCTCTTGTAGCGAAGTGGCTAAAATCCCAATTAGTTTTATATATGGTAATGAGACGCGCAATTTGTCGTTCTTATTGGCACGTGTTACCCATCGATCCGGGGGGTGGTTTAATCAGGTGCGTAATTAGTCACTCACACTCAAATACATTACCATCATGTAGGGAGGTGGGGAGCCTCGTCAGATTAATAATGGCTGTAAATCGTTCAAATATTGCTTTCAGTTCATTATGCATATTAACACCATGCCAAATTAGTTCTCTGGTCACAAACATTAGGTCACTAAATGGTATATATATTACTTTATTTATTATCATTAGTATAATATCTAGATGCAATACTGGTTATCTGGCGACAAAATAGTACTACTGAATCCCTAATTAAAACGGTAGTTTCTCCCGACTCTGGATACAAACCTGACATCCCGCTCCATAAGGCCAGCAGTCCTCACACCACATGCCACCATTTGGATACTAATGCCTTACGTCGTACTGAATATATGCTGGGATATGACTGATGAGAATGTACAGTTACCAACCTTCTAGCCTGCGAGTTCTCTTCAGTTCAATAAAATTGTTTGGTGTTAGCCGGAATAGGACGCTGTTATTAATTTTCGAGACAGTTTTCAATCTTTCTAGCGAAGGCAGATTTCTGTGATCAGCATAATATCGCATAACGTCGGCGGGTCTAAAATGCTACGTTCCCATTTCACAGTCAAAAGGAAAAAGCAAAACTGGAAAATATTGCATGCTATATCTGGGACGCCAATTAGCGCTAACAGCGATGGGCTTCCCTGAGATGAATATAATACTCTGGCACAGGCTGTATTAAAACATGAAGTTCGTAATTCTAAACCCAAACGTTCACCGAAACAGTATGTAACATTTCTGCAACGCTGGGTTTCTCTGAACTGGCATGTAACCAAACGGAGATATATTACTACATTCTTTATTAGAGGAGATCGATCTGCACAAATATTTCGTGAAGGCGAAATGCTGGTGGAAGTTATATATTTTTAAACCTTTGGTATCAAGGCGTCTTTTAATATTTTATTCTTGCCACCGCCAAAGATTTTACTGACCTCAGATCCGCTAGTGAAGGGGACAGCAATTAAGTCTCCTAAAATCTCGAAAACTGTTTATCTCCCATGTTCATTTCTGCCGCCATCATACGAATACAGTCATTTAAGGAGTGACCACTGGTAGTAAAGTGACCGATAAAAAATAAATAAGTAATTAAAAAAATAATATACTTCGCAAAGTGAAATATTATCCAGCTTGAGAGGCATTACCGCTGACGTAAAGTATTCCCATAATGGTGAAATAATACCCTCAATGCAGCCTACAGTCTGAAGGTTTCCAGCGATAAGCCTTATAACGCTGACAGCAAACTGGCAAACCGAAGAAGGAATGTGACCGGGATTTAAGGCTACCTGGACACGTTATATATTCAGTGGCAGATAATGTAGTGACGGATTGGTGGACGAGGGAAGGGAAGAGTGGAAGAGGAAGGAAAGAGGAAGAACTAAAGCGAGGAAGAGAAAGCTGAGAGAGGGACAAAAGATAGAAGATGAGAAAGAAGGGAAGCGGGAAGAACTAAGAATCTGATGGAAGGTGAAGGTGAACTGAAAGGGAAGTAAAAGAGGGAGAGGGGAGGGGAGAAGAGAGTAAATAGAAAGGAGGAACGAAATAGGAATGAGCAAGGGACAGGGATCAGGAGTGTAAAGGATGCACAGGGTGTATCAGACAGGAGAAGGGGAAGAGGATGAAAAGGGGAAGAAGAAAAAGAAGAAAAAGGAAGGGCGAGAAGCAAGGCGAGAGAGACGGTGATGTGAACCAAAGAGAAAGGGGAGGAAAGGAGGGTGAAACGTTACGTAAGGATGAGGGGAGGAGAGAGAAAGAGGGAGGGCGAATGAGTGAGAGCGAGAATGTAAGAAAGGGGGAGCAAAGGGGGAGAAGAGAAAAATGAGAGGGGCGGGGAGAAAGAGAGAGGGAGAGGAAGGAAAAGATGAAAGGAGACAGAGACAGTGGTAACGAGACAGCAGGAGGGAGAGGGGAGGTAGACAAGGAAGGAAGGAGGAAGAAAGAGAATGATGTAAAGCAGACAAGGAAGAATGAAGGGAAGGGGGAAAAAAAGGCATGAGGGAAAGATGTCAGAAAGGAAAGGAGAAAAAAGCATGAAAGGAAAGAATGAAGAAAGAAATGAAGGAGAGATGCATAGGAGGACGAAAGGAGGTAGGAAACAAGCAGGGATGGGGGAAAGAAGAAAAATGGAAAAGGGAAAGCAGGAGGGAAAAAGAAGAAAAATAAAAGAGCACACGGCAGAGCTGGGAACAAAAGCTTGACCCTGGGTGTGACAGCGGCATCACATCGCCAAACGAAAGTCGCCTGAACGTGAAATACTGCAACAAGAAAACGGAAGACGGTATCCAACAGGCCATAGTTCTTCCATCCGTATTACAGCTGACTGGGACACACACACACACACACACACACACACACACACACACACACACGTTCATGCTTAATTATGTTCTTTTTATATATAGAAACAATCTGAACTCGGTCTGAAACTGCAGTATCTTCAATATAAATACAGAGTTTATATATACGCAAGTACTTTCTTTTCACCAAAAGATGTAATATTAATTATTATATTACCTGCAACACCTTGTATGGGAATCTTCTCTCCAAAGCTTGTTATTTTTCAGCATATTAATCCTATTACCACAAGAACTTATAATTTTTCAGCATATTAACCCTATTACCACAAGAACTTATTATTTTTCAGCATATTAACCCTATTACCACGAAAGGTTCTTTCTTATCAGTGAGCTAAATATAGAAAAGACATCCCAGTGCTCAGTTAATAAAGATTATTTATAATCCCGTCACGCAAAGATCTCCTTCCTCAATATACATAAAAGCGTTTGGTGGTAATAAATACAGAATACAATAGGCGTCATCGTCCTGATACTTCTCACACATACAGTGCAACATATGGACACCCTGACAATATAGAAAAAAAAAATCTAAATCTTGCATTCCCCATTACATGCGTTTCACCACAACTCACTCAACGTTGTCACGTCAAATTATGTAACCCTCTGACGATATGGAACGATGTCAATAATTAAAACCCAATGTCCTGCCACCTTTCGGCACCTGCAAACTCTCTCCCTCATTCTCTCTCTCTCTCTCTAAGATGGTTCCTTTAATATAATGTTAAAATAACAAATGACCCTTTTGATGAAAGTAAAAAAAAAAATGTTTCTTCTATTTCTCAATATCTGCACTTTCTCTCAAATCCAACTGCATTAACCATTTACCTTGACATCAGACACCTGACTATATGCAATTATGCTGTCGACAAAATCCTAGCGCCCTTGTTCATATTTTTTCCCCTACTCCCAACGATGAACCCCTCACACACACTGCGGCTGCCATGTTAACAAAAATATAGCGCTTTTGTGCAATCTTAATATATCTACATTTCTGCTAGTTACTGCAACAGACGCTCCCATCAACATTTGCAACTGCAGTGACGCAACTCCATCGCCCTTGTGACACCTCCCAGTTAACTGATACCTGTCTACTAATTTACCGATTACTCTGTCGTTAAAACATATAGATCCTTCACAATAAGCAAATGCAGTGTCAACAAATACCCTTCACCCCTGATACTATCCTTCATCTACTACCATTAATTTTTGGATAGTCACTTCGATATGTGGATCCTTTTAGTTATGTACCAACATCTCTAAATACCTGCAGTTCCTTCCAATACTGTATACTTCAATTGTCAAATGAACAGACCCTCTTCACACCATGGAACTGAAGTGTCAACAACAATCGAGTGGGGTTGTTCCTTCTTTTTTTTTTTTTTTGAGAGAGAGAGAGAGAGAGAGAGACGCCTCTGCACCACCAACTATCACTAACAGCAGACCCTACCAAACCATTTTTATCGCAACATTTGAAGAGACAAGGCTCCTCCTCACACAATATGCAGCACGTGTAAAAAAAAAAAAAAAATCAACTAGGTTTGTTCATGTCTCAATACAGGGAGCCCGCCGGATGTCTGCTGTTGGCTCTCACGGCAGTCGTCCAATATAAAAGTTGGGATTGGTTTAGCCTGAAGAGATCCATCACCCCAGGACTCTATTCCCCAACACCAGTTCATTTGGCTGCTTTCTCTTTCCCAGACAGGTCTAGGTTGGTCTGATTAGGTTAGGTTGGTATGTTAGGGTTGAGTTAGCCTACTGGGAGACAGGGTTAGGTTAATTTAGTCTGTTACTTAAGTCTGTTTGATTATGTTAGCTTAGTCGATTAGGACTGGGGTACGCTAGGTAGAGAGTTAGTACTGGGTTAGGTTAAGTTAGCCTGTTGGGGTTAGCCTGGGTTGATTTACATTAGGGCTGCCGGTGAGTAAACTACAACAGATCATGCTGTAAAGAGAAAACTTGGGACGCGGTTCTAAAACGAGTTACAGTTCAGAAATACGTCACCCGGGCTCAATGTGCAGCCGGGGACAAAAGTTCTCCTACTTTTCAGTCTCATTTACATCATGGGCACGTCCGCCATTTTTCTCAGGGACACATCATAATCAAAGAGACATACAATAAACCAGAAAAAAAAAAACATTAAACCTCTCCATGCTGTAGAACGTTAGCCATCAAAGGACAGTGAGAAGTGGTGGAATATTAAACCAACTTATGAGCCCCACTGTACCTCGATCCATCCGGCTTTATGACAGGTAACATTGACAGGCAGAATGGGTACACTCGTCCCTCCGAATCGGCAATGAAGTCCTGGAAACTCTCGTTCTATTTTTACGACAAAGATGCTTCCGGGGATGGATGGGTGTCGCCGGAAGAGGGATTTTACTACTTCCTATCACCGTCCAGCAGTTTTGGCAGAATCTAAACTTGGAAAAATTGGCCTGGGTTGAAATTTCGTTCTCTCTTCCTCTGGCAAGCGAAAAATGCAATACAAAACATATGACACACACGATTAGGCAAACTCTCAACCCTTTAACTCTGACGATTAGGTAAACACTTAACCCTTTAACTTTGATAGATACAATACTTCATTCTTACTATCACCCAACGATTTTATCCAACTCGAGACTTCTGGGGGGCATATAACGTTGGGTGTAGCTTTCATTAACCCCTTCAATACGATAAATCCGTCCTAAACTGAATAAAAAATCCGGAAGTAGCAAGACTAAATCAAGACGTCATAGTACTGAAGAGGCTAAAATGAGGCTAATATGTACTTTACCCTCTTCTGGGGAACTTTAATGTGTCAAGTATTTTATGGTATTCAGGGCAGCAGTAAACCAACGTGTGACTGTCTCTACCTCTGACAAATGATCGATAAAACTCAGGGTCGCAGGGCACTTAATAACAATAATTCTATAAAGGTGTCAATAATACCTACACAATAACATTTTTTCGTTTGCAGGATACGAATACATACAATATAAAGAAAGAAAACGTATACTGGATCTCACATCACGCACTTCAGAATTAAGACTGACCAAAAAACACCAAAATTATCTCCCATTCCAAACTTTTCTACCTACAACTTCACTTCGACGTTCCTTAAAAATAAACTTCAATTTTACGTTCCTTATAACGAACTTCACTGTTACGTTCATTAAAAACCAGCTTCACTTTTACCTTCCTTAAAAATTAACTTCACTTTTACGTTCCTTAAAAATGAACTTCACTTCTACGTTCCTTAAAAATTAACTTCACTTTTACGTTCCTTAAAATAATCAGTCCGGTCCATCATTGAGAATGACGGCTGGGAAAACTTTAGGGGCAGTGAAAATACCCAAGTCTTCCCCAGCAAGCCTCTCACTGCCCCTCCAAACTTGGCGCGGATCTTGAGAGCTTCCTATACTGCCCCCCCTTTCCACTACCAAGTTGGGGCAAGGAGGCTTAGGAGAGAGAGAGAGAGAGAGAGAGAGAGAGAGAGAGAGAGAGAGAGAGAGAGAGAGAGAGAGAGAGAGAGAGTGTGTGTGTGTGTAATTCACCGGGTCGGTCAGGATCACTTGATGGTCGTGATCGTCAGCTTTTACCCTCCCGGAAGGGAGCTGAGAGCTCATATAGTCCGATCTAAGGGCAAGGCTGTGACCTTCAAGCATGCACACACCCGTCTCCTTGCTCAAGGGGGACAGTAACTACCCACTTCGTCAGTGAAACTTTTCGCAACCTGAGCCAGGCGTGAACTCCCGTCCACCAGTTGGCAAGCGAGAGCGTTACCACTGCACCAGCGAGCGGTCTGTGTGTGTGTGTGTGTGTGTGTGTGTGTGTGTGTGTGTGTGTGTGTGTAAAGTTAAATAAAAAAAAGGGAGAGGGGAAAAAGACTGAGAGAAAGAGGGACAGTTAGAATGGTAAACAAAGAGGGGGAAAAGAACATAGAGAGTGAGAAGAGGGGGAAAGGAGGGTGTGATAAAAAGAATGATGATGCAGAAGAAAAGAGGGACAGAAAGAGTAATAAAGAAGGGAAAAGGAACATTGTGAGAAAAAAAAGAAAGAAAAAAAAAAAGACCGAGGAAAGGTGATAGTGGCCTGTATGTGAAGGAAAAAAATAAGGAGTGTGAAACAAAGGAGGGAAAAGTTGTGTGAAAGAAAAGAGGAAAGATGAGGTTGAGGGAAGTGGACGCAAGGGGGGGAAGGGCATGGAGAAAGGGAAGAAGGGAGGGAAGAAAAGGTTGGAGCAAAAGACCACAGTGGTGAAAGGAAAGACAAGGACAAAAAATGTGAAAACGAAGGAAGGAAAGGTTGTATTAAGAGTGGATAACTGGGACTGGGACGGGAGGAATAGGAGATAGTAAATATTGGCAGGAAAAGGAACGAGGTGTGATAAAAAAAAAAAATGAGGGAACAGACGCTGAGAAAAGGAAGGACAATAAATAAAAAAGGAAATAGGATCAAGAAGTGTTAAAAGAAGGAAAGAAACGTTGAGAGAAGGAGAAACAGCGACCAGAAGAGAGGAAACAGAACAGAGGGGAAAAAAAGGTTGAGGAATGCTGGTTGTTAAGACGAGGGGTGAGTACAACAAATGAAGGACGGAAGTGTACGATACGAGGTGGATAAAGGAAGAGGGAAGAATGAAAAAAAGAAGAGAGAATGAGCATAAGGCAAGGATCAAAGTGAAGAAGCACGGCAAGTGAGGAAAAATAGGGGGGGGGGGGACACTGTAGGAAAGAGGCTCAGGCAAGATGGAACTTGATGGAGGGAGACAAGGCAAATGACGGGAGGGAAAAAGAACAAGGTATAAAAAATAAAAAGGAAAAGGGAAGATACTGAGGGAAAAAAAAAAAAAAAAAAAAAAAAAAAAAAAAAAAAAAAAGGAAGGAAGTATGAGGTACGATGAAGAAGGATGGAAAAGAATGAAATGGAGAGAACTGGGGAATGAAAAGATGAAAAACATGGATAAGTGCAGGTAAAGTAAATGTGAGAGAGGATGAGAAAAAATAGGGAGGAAGAAAAGAAAAAGTTGAGGAAATTATTGTAAAAAGAAGGAGGCTGAAAAGGAAGAATGTTATTAAAAAAAAAAAAAAAAATGGGGGGGAGGGGGGGCGGCAGCGTGAGCAAGAGAGAAATGTTAAAAAAATCCCGCCAGGTCTGTGGACTCAAAAATCAGATATCCTTACACATGCGTTATTATACCCCCCTCCCCCCACCAAAAAAATATATATATATTTATATATATATGAACTTCTATAACAAGTGAAGGATCACATTTAGGTCTACGTGGTTATTATGCTGAGTTTTGAAAACAAGACTAATATATATATATATATATATATATATATATATATATATATATATATATATATATATATATATATATATATATATATATATATATATATGGAGCCTCTGTGGTACAGTGGTAGAGTGTCCGTTTCGTACACGGGTGAACCAGGGTTCGCGCCCCGCCAGGGTAATAAACTTTGGGAGTGTTCACCCGGCCACGTACTGAATTGGCGGACACACGGGGAGCTGTGGTTGAACCAGTGTCGGTTACTATAAAGTATGCTTGCACCCAGTCGGCTTGCGCGGGCCGATTACACTTGGTTCACAGACTACACACACATCCAAAGCCACTCCAACACTACAGTTACACTTACAAGCACTTCTCGCCTTACATACAATCTCTACCAGACAGCCTAAGCCACTTGGAAGAGATACATTGGCTGTATCGTCCCGACTTCGGTCGGTATAGGCCGGTCCTGCAGTGGATACTCAAACGGCTGATGATATATATATATATATATATATATATATATATATATATATATATATATATATATATATATATATATATATATATATATATATATATATATATATATATATATATATATATACCGGTATTGATACCCTATATAATCTAGATAATATATGTATTATGAGAAGAATAACATGGAATAACCAGCCAACATCTGTATGAGACAACAATCTAAACTGGGCAAAGTTGGTATTGTACTTACATACGTAGACCAAGACAATTCACATCTATTTACCTGAAACAGAATAAACAATGTTAAATGAAGCTACATCATTTGACGGCAAATGAGTAACTGTGATAAATCTGAATTGTCTGATGAGCTACCATCAGATATGGGCATATTTTTTACACTGCTGTTTCCACAAGTCGTAACACTACTCCATTTGACTTAACCCTTAGCTATTAAAATATTAATTATCACCAATAAATAAAGCAATACCTCAACTAAGGTGATACACATCCCAGTACTGGCACCGCCTTAAGTCCGCGTCATAAACTCTTACACATTAATATACCTGTACCGTATATATTTTGTAAAGAATAATGACAGTATTCAAAGTTCGGCAATGTATCAATTACAAATGAATAAATGCTACATATAATAACTGTATAAACGCTACACTCAATCACTGGTAACACTGTAGGTCCGTTGTTCCACTTGAAGTGTGAGCACACAGGAGATTTTGGTCCAACTAATTACTTACGGCTGGCGTATTAGTGAATTCTGGAGGGAAGAGCTTCACTTTACTTCAAACTAGGAGTCAAATAATTCCTGTTCTTTCAGCTGACAGGCTCCAGTACTGATTTATGTTCGAAATGGTTACTTTATAAAACAGGGAGGAGGAAAACATGATATATAGTGTTATTTGAAGAAAACCTGGCAAAGTTATTCAATGATATGTACCGTTGCTAACTCGGCACGGATTATCCCGTTAGGTGGGGAGGGTACCATATATGGGACTATGGAGACAATCAGGAAATTACCTCATACTTGTGTTACATCATCTTTCGACCAATGAGGAGGCTACATTGAGTTAAGCTTCACCTACCTAAATACTTTATCCACCATCGACTGAAGTTCATGTCGTGGTAGCCATAATGAATTTTTTTAATCATTTCACGGAACAATTCATAATTACCGAAAAGATACACAAATATAGGAAGGAGAGCAGTGAAGAAAACAAGCACGTGAGAGCAAGGAGGTGTGGGTGGAAAGGAGAGAAGGATGAGGAGAAGAAAAAAAAAAGGGGGGAGGGGGGAAGCGAAGGAGGGAAAGAGGTGAGAGGAGGAAGACGAATGAAAAGAGGAGGAAAGTGGTGGAAGGAGAAAGGAGGAAGGGGGACGAAGGAACGAGGAAGATGAATGAAGGGAGGGAAAATGACAAAAATCAGTGATGTACGAAAGCTCAAGAGAATCCAAGTGAAAAAGACGAGGAAGTTTGAAGTAGATTGTAAAACTGAGGTAATTGAAAAGAAGGATGGACGAGGGGAAAAAAGAAAAGAGGGGAGATGAGCGATAATAAAAAGAGTGGAGAGGTATGTTACGGTGAAGAAACACAGATGAGAGGGGATGAAGGGGAGGAGAAAGAGAGAGGGGAAAAGGGAGGAAAAGGAAATGGAAAGGAATGAAAACATCTGAGAAGTGATAAAGAGAGGGAGGAACAGGAGGAAAAAGTTAGAATACAAGGTGAGAGAAATTGGAGGCAGAAAAAGAAAGAAGCAACGATGTAGGAAAAAAAAATGAAGATGCAACGAGAGAGATAGAGAAAGAGAGAGAGAGAGAGAGAGAGAGAGAGAGAGAGAGAGAGAGAGAGAGACTAAAGCAACAAGAGAAGACTGCCGAACTTCTTACATCACGATGCTCTTTCGGTGCAGTTCCTTAGTGGTGAGAAGGGAAGGGAAGGGGGAAGGGAAGGGAAGGGAAGGGAAGGGAAGGGAAGGGAAGGGAAGGGAAGGGAAGGGAGGAAGAAAGAAAGTGAGGGAAGGGGTAAGAGGGAAGAAAGGATGGAAGGGAGGGAAGGGAAAAAGAGGGAGGCAAGGGAGTGAGAAAGGGAGGGAAAGGAAAGGAGGGAAGCAGAAAGGGAGAGAAAGTAGAGAAAGGAAAGGCAGATAAAGGAAGGATGGGAAGCGACGAGAGGGGAGGGGAATGAATGATAGAAGGGAAGGGGAGGGAACGGAAAGGAAGATGGGATGGGACAGCGTGGAAGAGGAAATGTAGGAAAAGGAAAAGAATGGGAAATGAATGCAAGGGTTATGAATGGGAGAACACTGGCAAAGCAAGGGGTGGAAGAATAAGAATAAAAATATATGGAAGAAAAGGTAAGACACAGTGAAAGAACAGAAAGAACGAATATGACTGAAAAGAAATAGGAGAAAAAAAAGGGGGGGAGAAAGAAAAAATGAGAATGTAAAGAAAGAAAAAGATACAGAGAAAGGAAGGAAACAGCAGAGAACAAAAGGGAGGATTAGAGAGAGAGAGAGAGAGAGAGAGAGAGGGGAGAATGAAAGGAAGGTACAATAATCAATACGACAGTAAAAGGAGACACAGGGGGATTTATATTTAAAGTGAAGTGAATGCGGAAGTGCTGGAAACAAAGACGGAGAACGGAAGAGAAGAGAAGAGGAGAGAGAGAGAGAGAGAGAGAGAGAGAGAGAGAGAGAGAGAGGGGGGGGGGGAATAAACCAATAGCTGGAGACTGGAGGAACTTCTTGCAGCGTGGTCTTTCATGAAGTTCCCCAACTCCTGGGAAGGTGAAGAAAGACATGCAGCGGACAGAATGGGAAGAGGGGAGGAGAGGGAGAGAATGAGATGGGAGAGAAGCAATGGAATAAAAGAACAAAAAAGACACGGAAAGGATGGAAAAGGAAGAGATGGGAGGGAATGAAGAAAACCGAAAATACAGACAGGGAGGTAAGTGAAAAAGTAAATGATGGGGAAGCCTGAGCTGAGAAGGAAGGAAGGAAGGAAAGAATGAAAGAAGGAAAGACTAAAGGGAGGAAGGAAGGAAGGAAAGAATGAAAGAAGGAAAGACTAAAGGGAGGAAGGAAGGAAGGAAAGAATGAAAGAAGGAAAGACTAAAGGGAGGAAGGAAGGAAGGAAGGGAGGAAGGAAGGAAGGAAGGATGGAAGGCAAGGGAAGCAAGGGAAGCAAGGCACGACTATATCCAACTAAAGAGAAGATCACAGTAACTTCTCCTTTTATAAACCCCCTTCATTACAATGCCGTCAAACCTTTTTATTCATTACAAGTGGTGACCATTCTAAACGCTAAGAAAGAGCACTCGAAAGGAAGGGGTTCATCAAGACCATAAACAACACCTTTAATTTCATACATCTCTCCCAAGCTGAATGAAATTGTCTGATGATAGCAACAAAAACATGTAAAATATATCCTCGGCATGAATGGGTGTTGCTGACAAAATCATAAAAAAAAAAAATAAATAAATAAACTGTAATGATGGTTTTGTCCAGAGTCCCCCCCCCAAAAAAAAAGCTACAGTCTGGGCCAAAATTCTCACATGACCCCCTCTTCCCCATCCCACTAAGCCTGGCCCGTCAATGGACCCGAAGCCGGTCACTTCCCGCCAACGGGATTACGTGAGCTCACCGCCACACACACATTCGCTTATCCAGACTCACATTCATTAATCCGGCACGCTGGGGGGGGGGGATGCAAAGCGAAAAACATGTACGGAAAAAGAACTAAAAATGAACTTAAATACGAATACGACTTTAAACTGATAATAAACCTGTATTTCCCGTCACTTTACGTCTCTATTCCGGCTAACGCTGATTTAGTTCACCCAAGAGAGAAGCGTCATTCACGATTATACTTACCTGAACGAAAACCTCCTAGAATTTCTATCTATCTATTGCCAGACGCCATAATCCCGTAAGGGGTGGCCATTTGACTCTGAGTTATTTGTTTTACGGGGCCTAGAATTTACTACTTTATTATCCACAGAACTCAACGATTTTATTTACTTTAGGCAATATTAACAGTGACATTATTAATTCGAGATAAAAACTCTACAATTCACTCGTATATTAATTACAACACTTACAGTTTCAGTATGCGAGAAACCCACTCATTCGATCATTTTATCCAGAGAGAGAGAGAGAGAGACAGTGAGAGTGTGTGTGTGTGTGTGTGTGTGTGTGTGTGTGTGTGTGTGTGTGTGTGTGTGTGTGTGTGTGTGTGTGTGAAGGAGGCCGCACCCACAGTCGCTGTTTCTCATTACGACGCTAACCACCCAATCTTGCTCTGTTTATGATTATTTTTATATATCATGAATCACTCCTATGGCTACCAATCGTCCTCATAAACAAAAGAGTAAATATTAATGTGAAAATATTCGAAAACCACCTAATTCTATGACTGAAAATAATGGCAAAGACTAGACGCCTGTTAAAACGCTGTTCTCTTTAGGAAAAACTGAACGTGAATGCCTAATTAAAGATAAGTTCTTTTGTGATGCGTGGACACACCGCGCTTCAAGACCGGGGGTTGTAAGCAGAGGAAAATAACTTCAGAATAAACAGCTGTTAGGAGTTATTTATCCTGAGAACTGATTGAGACCCTTGGTAAATACGAAGACAGGCATTCACGTTACGGCTGACTCAAAATTTTCTTCCCACAAACATACCCTCCAGTCCAACAGAGGCCAGACGGTGAATGGTCCCAAGCTGCTCACTTCCTGTCCGGGGATTAAGTGAGCTCACCGCCATGCATATTCACTAATCCGGATGCATATTCATTAATCCGGCCCGCAGCTGCTAGTGTGATATGATGGACGGGAATGCGAGAGCTGCCCCGCCCCCCTTTCACACACATACACACACTCCACCGTCCCATTAGCGTGCAGGCAGCGCGGCACTAAATTGGTGTGGTCATATGTGCTGTGAAATGCATATGTGTGGAGGCACCAAGTCAACTATTTGGATACTCGCTCTTATTAACCTGCAAACACTTTAACACGTTCATTCCAAGGATGCTCTTTGTAACTAATTCCTTCTACTGAACAATTAAAAAGAAACCTTTGTTTACCTAGCCACTGGAATGACCCCTTTAGGTTCTTATTCCCACCACATCAACTGAACTGTCCTCGCCCCCTCAGCATCCTTGCCAAGTAGCTGGCTAAAACTCTCCCTTTATTTTTATTACCACCACATCGTATCACAAAACTGCCCCCTCAGCATCCCAACCAGAGTGCTGGCAAAAGCTCTCAGGTGAAGCTCATTCTGCAAGTAAACACTGCAGTTTCATCAGAAGCCTTAACAATACTGCCGTTCGGTGCCAGGACGCCTCTTGCATTCTTGCTACCGACGCATGAGTTTATGTATTGTGAAATGTGATTGCTGATGAAGCTAACAGTTCGGAAATTCAATGGTGTTTGGATGCTGACTTGTTCGATTAACCTCTATCAATACATTATATTTAAGATGCCACCGGATGCTTAAAATTATGCAAGTGGTAATGGTTATATATAAACACCACTGTCCCCTTACCCTTGCCCCCTTCAATATGAGAGAGCTCCCCATACGCTGAACCAAAACGTATGGTGGTAGAATAATTGCAATATAAAAGACGTAATCGAACTGAAAAAAGTTGACCTGTGTGATACCAAGACGTCGTTTGTATTGTATTTTTGCTAACACCGTTCAATTAACTGTGATGTGCAGTTATGGTGTGAGATGCCAAGTTAACTACCGGGCAATATAATGGTGTTTGGCTGCAGACTTCTTCGATTAATCCGCTCCATCCGAAGCATACTCTGCACTGTTCTCCTGGCACCACAGAGGGTTATACTTGTTTGGAAATACAGTACACCATGAACAACAACAACAACAATAATAATAATAATAATAATAATAATAATAATAATAACTGAAAATGTACCTCAATACTTTCCAGGTCCTCTGTGATGTAAAGGCAATATTGCAATTTCTTCCACATACTATTGATGCGCAGCTTATGCTTTGATCTTACTCAAATGAACTGTTCTCAGCCAATCATCGCCATCTTTTCATTCACAAAAGGCCATTAACGATTCCTTCTAGCTGATAGGATGAAATCTAGGCCAGAAAGTAAACAGACCAAGACAGTACGTGGGTGAGTGTAATGTGAACGACTGAGTTACAAAGATGGCTAAAAACAGATACTTATACACATCCAGAGAGAGAGAGAGAGAGAGAGTGTGTGTGTGTGTGTGTGTGTGTGTGTGTGTGTGTGTGTGTGTGTGTGTGTGTGTGTGTGTGTGTGCGCGCGTGCGTGCGTGCGTGTTAAATTCGCCGTGGTGTAATCTCAGCATCTCGCATGTGTAGGATTAAGCCCAGCATAAGCAGTCCACAGAAAAACGAGATTAAACCTTGACCATAACGGAGTCTGCAAAATAATAACTGAGAATACAAGAAGAGAAAGAAAATGGAAGGTTTGGAGAAAAAGGAGGGGAAGGGGAGGAGAGGGAAGGGATGAATTATAAGGATGGAAAAGAAACAAGGAAAACAAGGAAAAGGAAGAAAAAAAATAAGAAAGTAGAGAAAGGGGAAAAGGGAAAAAAGGAAAGGTCAATTACATTAACAGGGAAAAAAAACACCAATGAAAAGAAAAATATCACGGAAGAAAAGAGAGGGGGGGGGGAGCCTGAGTGAAAAAGCAGAATCAGCTGAGTACACCACAACCTCCTATCAGGCCTCCGAAAACGCACGCCAGACACGCAATTCGGGAATTAACAAAAAAAAAAAAAAAGCTGATTAAAGGTTTTTAAAAAAAAAAAAAGGAAAAGACCATTAGCACGCACATTAAATCTGGAGAGAGAGAGAGAGAGAGAGAGTTGACACCATCACCAGCAAAAACAAGGAAAATACTGTACAATAAATGAGCTTTAAGGCCATTAGACAAGGAAGAATACTGCCGGAAAACAACACTGACCGGGAAGGCATAAAGAAAACGTGTACGGGTAATGACGTCATTGGTCGCCACAACAAAGGAAGCGCGCCAAACCAGGGCCCACTGACGCGCGCTCCACTTTCAACCAGGCAATCAATGGGACAAGGCTGTTTCCCCTTGTCCCTGTTCAACCAGCAGCTGAAATATATACCTCCATAGATGTAACTCACTGCAGCGGGTCGTCTTCTAGTGGATGAAGGACACTGGAAAAATTGTATACGTGCCTTTTAATCCTTTTGCAGTTGATAAGCGTTCTTCTACCCCCTTCTGGAAGAATGAGACGACCAAGAAGGAAGTGGTGCCTATTTCTGAGGAGTACGAGTACATGTGGGAAGACAGCCTGGAGCGCCATGTGGGAAAGTCGATCTAGCTATGATAACCGGGACTTAGTTTTAACCAAAGGAACCTGGATGTTTTTTTGAAGCATGTATGTTGTAAATGAAAAGAACTAAATCATTTACCAAACAACCAAAAGAGTACGTGCAAATATAGTCACCGATATAACCAGGGGGCTCCGATATTCCACAAACGTCCCTCGACTTCCTATCCTTCAAGAGGGTGAGGGATTGCAGATGTAAGGAAACTTCAGCCTGCAATCCACCGGCTTATGTTTGGATGGGCCCGAGAGCACAGCAACGAAAAAACACACACAAAAAAATGAGGGGGTAATAGATAAAAAGAAAAAATAGAATCTTTCAGGAACCTCCATGATTTTCACGCCAGCACAAATTAGATTGCGCTTAGCAGATAAAGCCTTGCAGAGCTCTTACGTCGTTCGTTTTAAGTGATGAGGCAATTCCAAAGTAAACTTATACTACAGTTTTTTATATAACGACCTGCCAGCCTCTTGCATTATTGGAAATTATATTTACTGCACGTAATCCAAAGTTCTTTGATGTTAGATTTCGCTTAAATGTTTAATGGAGCGCTCTTAACTTTCGTTTTGTGATTAGACTATCCCCAGTAATCTTTATACCGTACTCTCTCTCTCTCTCTCCATATACACAACCACACTCCAGCCTCTTACATAATAGAAATTAATCCTCAGTGAAAACAAATTTTGGTTGCTTGAAGTTTTTAAAAATGTTCTTACCACAAAAATAAATGGTAAAGGTACACCTGCTTTAACCCCTTCAATCCACTGACAAGCTTTTTTATATTATCCTGCTAACTTCGCACGATTTTCTTAGGCTATGGAGAGACTTTTCAAACAGGAGTTCCACTTTGTCTTCATTATACCTTCACAACCAGAAATCTTTGCTGTGTACCATAACAGTCTAATGATACCATGAATAATAAAAAAACAAGTCGTATTGCAGGCTTAACTACAAATTTTCACGCAATTATCTTTTAGCATTACCGAGACAAGGCTTACTGATCAAGCTAAGAGTTTTTACAGCCATAATCCTGCATCCTCCCTCACCATCGAAAATTTTCTTATCCGGATTAAGCCTGAAGTTCATTAAAAGACTTCCTCCACAATATTCTCCTCTCTCTCTCTCTCTCTCTCTCTCTCTCATTACAGTATATAATTTTCAATCCCTTAAGTCCGGCGACGTATCACAACGGATTATTCTTTCTACTTTAAGAAGATTTTATGAACTTAGGAGACTTCGAACTAAAGGGGTTACACTGAGCCTTGAATTCCTTCATAAAGCCTTTAATTCCTTCACAAGGCCTTTAATTCCTCCACAAAGCCTTTAAATCCTCCATAGAGCCTTTAATTCTTTCACAGAGCCCTTAACTCCTTCACAGATCCTTTAACTCCTTCATACAGCCATTAACTCCTTAATACAACCTTTAACTCCTTCATACAACCTCTAACTCCTTCATACAGCCTCTAACTCCTTCACAAAACCTTTAATTCCTCCAAAGAGCCTTTAATTCTTTCACAGAGCCTTTAACTCCTTCACAGATCCTTTAACGCCTTCATACAGTCTTTAATTCCATCACCACAAATGAGCCTTCTATTTTTTTTTTTTTTTATGGTAGCAGGAATAAATTACAATAGCTACAATACCGTATTCATGGAGTTGAAAGGGGCTCAGCTAGTTCCTACAGGCAAATAAGTCAACGTGGACATGTGTTCTATTTGTACCAGTCGCTGCATCACGTATCAGGCCACGTAACACACTAACCCACCTCACTAGCAACTGATTTTTAAAAGAGAACTAGAGAAGAGCCAGTATTAGTAAATAATAACAATAATAATAATAATAATAATAATAATATTAATAATAATAACAACAATAACAAATATAATAATAAATAAATAAATGGAAACGATTCAGTATCCCTCACACTTTACCTTCCACTCATTTTCAGTGTTGTAAAAATAATTTCTTGACGTTCACAGCTGCACCTTTATATTTTCCCTAACCTCATTTTTTTTTTTTTTTTTACTGCGTTACGTCAGGTGGGGTCTAGTCGAGGCAGGAGTGGAGATGGTATCGCGAGGGACAATTGCTGACAGGAGGCCGGGAGCGTCTTATCACCTCCACCCTTTGTGCCCATCACGCTCTTCTTAAATATAATGGTCCATGCAATTTTAGCTTCTTGAGAGAGAGAGAGAGAGAGAGAGAGAGAGAGAGAGAGAGAGAGAGACACTGCTGTGTCTCTGTCTGTCTGTCTGTCTCTCTCTCTCTCTCACAATCCATAACTCACTGACAGCTACAACTATCCTAACTTTGCCAATCAGTTATATTTTTCTTCCTCCACTCAGCTCAAAGTCATGCTCATTTTTCTCCCTAACCAGATTAACGTCACCAGCATAATATATCACATGCCGTACCCGATCCTACCCTCATATATTTCCTTTTGATCCTTTTATTTATGTTATTGAGATTATATTCTTTACTTACTCCTCACTCGCAACGAAAAAAATAAAATAAATAAATAAAGCCAGGAACACAACAACAATAATTACAAGAGGCAATAAATGATGATAATAATAATAATAATAACTACAGCAGAATAACTTAGAACGAAAACTAACAGCGATTTTTTTTTTTTTTCAGCCCAATGACCTTGATCTTGACTCGGCCTTCATATTCTACCTTGACCTAGATCTGGTTAATCGCTACTACCTTACATAAATATAGTTTCTAGGTCACGGCTTGCTAGAGTGTGAACAACGACACTGGGTCGATTCCACAGAAGTTTTCGTTTGTTTGCTTCCTCCCCAACCACACTTATAACTACATTTTTTCCAAAAAGTTCAGTATCCACTTTCACTCCCCCTGTCAAATGGGTTAGATAATTAAGATTGCTACATACAGTAGTTTAGTCACCAAAATCATCATATAATTCAGTCATAAGTCATTTACACAGTTCAGTTTCTTTCATTTGGGTGCTTGCAAACCACTACAAACAACTGTGGAATCGGCCCACTGACAGACGGACAGGCCCAAACAGAGAGAGTGACAGTCAAGACAGACGTGATAAAAACATTAGCAACCTACTGTACAAGATGATGATGATGATGATGATGATGATGATGATGATAATAATAATAATAATAATAATAATAATAATAATACCAAAAACATCAAAGTATAATCCCCAATAATAATAATAATAATAATAATAATACCAAAAACATCAAAGTATAATCCCCACCACAATAACTGAAGTGCGTGCTTTTCCCCTGTCCTGCCCCTGCTAGCATAACCCATCCCACCCTGTCACGTCACCCTGCACCTTCGTTGTTCGGGGGAGGTGGGGGGATGGTGGAGGGAGGTTATATTTAGTTGTGCGTTTGTTTACGGTCGCGTCCACACGTGTCCTCTAACATATGCTGACAACACAGCTGGCAACATGTTTGGATACATGAACTCTATGAAGCAGTGTTTGGACAGTGGTGTGCAAACATGTTCCACTCCAGCTTCGAAATTACTGGACAGCAGAGATGAGGCAATGAGTGCGTCCCTACGAGGCAGCTGAGACTTATATTAAATGGGATAAAGGAAGAAGAAATCGGATACATGGAAAGGAAATGGGTTTGAAGGAGAGGTAACTGTAGATGACAGGAATGAAGGTGTGGGTGAGGCTGAAGAAGTCTACCCTATGAATAAAATATAAATAAATAAATAAAGGTACAAAAAAGTAAAACAATTATATAAAAGGGCCGGGTTTAATAGAGATGATTCCAAGTCCCCCTTAACAATGACAGACCTTTCGCAAATTCCATATAAACTTCCAGAAATAGCAGAAAGTAAACGTCATCGTACTGAAAGGGTTATTTTGTAGAGATACCCTGTGAGAGAGAGAGAGAGAGAGAGAGAGAGAGAGAGAGAGAGAGAGAGAGAGAGAGAGAGAGAGAGAGAGAGAGAGAACAAAGCAAACAAGGTAAGATGAGAGGAGACAAGACGAGTGAAGGACAAAAATAGTAAATAAGAAAACAGGCCCAACAAGACTTCTGAAGGCCCCAGACGACCTTGAATTTCTTCCAGACAATTACCGAGAAGATTAAATTCCCTTGCCTCGTGCCCTCTCCCTCTCTCTCTCTATCACACACACACACACACACACACACACACACACACAATCCATCATCTCCCTCGTCTCCTGCCAGTTTATTCCTTCACTCCACAACTACAGTTTCTCTCTCTCTCTCTCGTGACTCCCAGTCGTAACCCCTCCTAATCCTCCCAATCATCCTGCCTTCTGTTTCTGGTGCCTCCTAATGTTAATTTTCTTTCCGGACGTCTCGAGGTAAAATGAAAGGGAAAATGAAAATATTAGCCCACTCTTTCTGGACCTCGGAATCACGTCCATATTTTTGCTTTTTTTTTATTTGGTTTGGAGTTTCTCATTCCTCTTCCTTTAAGTCTTTTTTTTTAATCTCTACCCATTTCTTTGAACTTGATATATATTTCTATTCCTCCTTTCTTCTACCCCGTCTTCAATTTATCATTCCCCTGTTTTTTTTTTCCCCCACTGCTTCAGAATTTCGGAATTTTATACTACTGTTTCAAGTTTTCAAAAATGTAATATTTCGATCTTTCAATTTTTCAAACCTTTAATAAATATTCGTTTCAAATTTTCAAAACTTTAATCTACAGTATCTTTCACTTTCAAAATCTCAAAGCCTTCTGTTCTTCAGTGCTTCAAATTTTCGCAACTTTATTCCATATTTTAGTTTCAACAATAAAACTTTTAGTCTCTTTCACTGCTTACAAATTTCAGACCCTTAATCTAGTTTTCACCTTCAAATTTTCAAAACTTTAATCTATACTTCCTTCTCGCGCTATTTTTTTTTCCTTGCGTTTCTTCTTCATTTCTCAGTCTGTCGATTCTTTTCAGTTACCAATTTCTTTTCACGCTTATCTAAATTTCCTCATGTTTTTCTTAAGTAACACATTTTGCTTACTGTTTCTTGCCTTTCAGTTCTTGTATTTTGCTTTCACCGTACATAATAAATCCAAGTGTCTATCTTTTTCTCTCTCACCCGTTTTTCATCAATCACTTCGATTTCACAGTTCTATTTTTTGTTTTTTTCTTTCGCTGATTAGTTTAAGGATTTTTTTTTTTTCGCTCTCATATTTAGTTGTTTCGATTTTGCTTGATTACGTTGTATTTTTATAAGTTTATGTTCCTTATCGCACCACCGCTGATTCGATAGCCAAAGAGTCAATGCAGGATTTACGAACACACACACACACACAACGTCGAATGTAACGATCTACAACCGTCGTAATATTCAACTCAAAAAACAATGCAGTTGCTTTCCTTTCCATCGCCTCCGAAGACTTACAAGCAACCCGCAAAAAAAACAAAAAAGTACAATTACACCGACTGGAGGCCATGTGTGATCTGCTGCCGTATCAAAAGCTTAGAGAAATAGTAAGAGTTTTTATTTTCATATAATTAAACTTGGGATTATGGCTTTGTACCTGTCTCATCCCGGCATAGGCCTATATGAGGCATGAGTTTATGTTGGGGTATTTAGGTCTCTCTCTCTCCTAGAAATTACTATGGCTATATTCATAAAACTTTACGTTCTTTGTGTGTGTGTGTGTGTGTGTGTGTGTGTGTGTGTGTGTGTGTGTGTGTGAGAGAGAGAGAGAGAGAGAGAGAGAGAGAGAGAGAGAGAGAGAGAGAGAGAGAGAGAGAGAGAGAGAGAGAGAGAGCCGTAATACCCCCAATAAACCTCACAATTGCCTCTAAACACCTCACACACACACACACACACACACATTCAACCCAATAATCTAAAAAAAAACTAATTATTTTTTCCGGAAGCCTTGAAATAGCCTCAAACTACGTAACATAAACCCATACGTACCACACGAAACCTCTGAATGACTTGTAACAATCACAAAAATCATAAATCACCCCAATCACCTACAAAAAAAAACTCAATAACCTCCAAATATACAATATCTCAATCACCCCGAACTACCTCACAGAATCTCTCAATCATCCCCATCTACCTCACAAAATCTCCCAATCACCCCCATCTACCTCACAGAATCTCCCAATCACCCCCATCTACCTCACAGAATCTCCCAATCACCCTCATCAACCTCATAAAATCTCCCAATCACCCCCAACTACCTCACAAAATCCACCACCCCAATCACCTCAAAATCTTCCAATCACCACCAACTACCTCACAAAATCTCTCAATCACCCCCAACTACTTTACAGAATCTCTCAATCACCCATATCTACCTCACAGAATCTCTCAATCACCTCCAACTACCTTGTAAAAACCACAATTCTCCACACAATATCAAATTCACTTCCAGTCACACAATCATCATCATATACTCGTATCATGAGAGAGAGAGAGAGAGAGACCGCAAAGAATGTGCAAACCACCTCTAAGTACCTCACAAAGCTCTCAGAATCACCTACAACTACCTCATACAACTCACTCTCTTTGAACTCCCTTATAATACCTCTCAATCAGGTGGCAACACATCATCACCATTTTCCCAGGCATCATCAACGGTGAGAGTGATGCTGATGGGAGGTCGTAGCGGGCCGGATAGAGGAGGCAGGTGAGGACGTTAAGGTGAGAGAAATGTGGCGTGCGCAGGTGTGTGGGTCGGTCTGGGATGCTGAGAACCAATAGATGAAAAAACAGTAATGGTTGAGAAGATACAGGTAAACAGATTTCTGAAACAGGCCCGGCTATAGGAGACAGGTAAAGAAGAAAAAGTAGAGGTTGAGCAGATACAGGTAAACAGATTTCGGAAACAGGCTCGTATATAAGACAGGTAAAGAGGGTTAAGGTGAGACTGAGGCGTGGAAACTGAAAACCAACAGATGAAAATAGACGCTGCGTTGAAACAGGTAAACAGATACAGAAACAGACCCACAGACTGAGAATACGGTATACACGTAGGAGTGCTCAGGTGAAAGAAAAATGTTGTTCTTTGCAGGTGAGAGATACCACAGGATTCTAAGAAATAATATAACATAGGATGAACACATACAGGTTAACAAAGAAAGAGACAAGATATATATGTAAAGGTGTTTAGGAGAAATTCGGCGCTCAGCTAGCCTGAGATGGGCAGGGATACTGAAAATCAATTATTTAAAAAAAAAAAAAAAAATACATGTGAAACACGGAAGCTTCAAGGCCACTCGGTTAATGCCCTTGGTGTGGTAGGGAGTGTTATCTTGTGGTGTAGTGGTGGTGGTGTGCGATGTGATGATGTGTGCTGTGTGGCTTTACTGGAGTTGGTGAAGCTTACAGGAGTGAAGCACCTCGTTTCAGATAATCATCTGTGAGAGAGGGACAAGGCCGCTCTTCGAGATGCCCCCGCATTTAATAATTAAAAGCCTGGGCAAACATGCAGTCCATAAAGATTCAGAAAAACCTCACACACAGAGATAAGCTGGTGAAGGAAGAGTGGATACCGAGAACGGGTATACGAAAACAGCAGAAGACTGAGTAGATTCAGGTCAAGATTTTAAAAAGGCAAATGAACTGATACCTAAAAGTACTGAGATTTAGTGAATTAAGACACCACGAAAACTGATTTTTTTTTAAAGCTATCTAATGGCAGAGAATACAGCAACAGAAATGGTCATGATATAAATACACGACAATTAAGCTGGTGCGAGATATGTGTGGATTCTGAGAGCTGAAAAGTAAAACATTATACTGAGAAAAATATGGACAAACAGATGTACAAAGAGGCCCACAGATTGAGATAAGATATAGAGGTGGTAACGCAGATTAAGTGGGTGAGGGTAATGGGAACAGAGGGAGCTGACACATAACTGAGAAGTAATAAAAACAGCAGATCTCTACAGATAAACAGATGCCGAAAAAGCATAGCACAAAAAGACTGAAGAGAAAAAAATAAAATCGACGATGAACCAATGATGAGAGAGAGAGAGAGAGAGAGAGAGAGAGAGAGAGAGAGAGAGAGAGAGAGAGAGAGATGGGGGGAGGGGGAGCGCACCACCTCCATAAATATCACGACACTAACGACCAATCCCACAATATATATAATGTCCTCCACACTCCTCCTCCTCATCTTCCCCCTCCTCCACTCTTCCTCCTCTTTTAGTAGTTTCCTTATTCTTCTCTTCCTCCTCCTCTCCCTCTTACCTCCCTCCTTCCCTCTCACCCTCCCCAAACAGCCATAAATCACAGGACCATAATCCATCAACTCCAAACTTGCAATATTTCTCAACATCTTAAATATAATCGAGTTTTTTAGCATCAAAACTTGTCCCATTATGAGAGGAAAAAAGATCGAGCCTTAATTTTTCACCACTCGACCTTGACCTTATCTTGCAAAATTCTCTCTCTCTCTCATAAAACAAATACAGCAAACTAACTTATCCTCTCCAATATTAGTTTTCCCTCTCATATATGCACAGGCTAAACAATCATTCCCAATATTCTCTCTCTCTCTCTCTCTCTCAACGACGGTAAAGTCTGTGTCAGTGTAGCTCTCTGTCTAAAAAAAGAAAGTCCAAACAGTAGAGTTTTGTAAGTGTTTTTCAAAATACTCATCTCTCTCTCTCCTTCCCACACACACACACACACAAAGGCACCCTCACACATACTTCACGCCATTAATTAGCTTAGCCAGATAAACAGTGCTAGAATTACGACCTAACCATCTTTCTCTCTCTCTTACACACACACACACACACCTTCCGCCATTAATTAGCGAAGCCAGAAAATCAGTGCGGGAGTTATGAATAAATTACCCTAACTGCCCTAATCAGGAGGCTTCAGGTCCGCTGCCGGTCCACTGAAGCTCCCTAATTCCCTCTCATTATACGCCACACTCACTTCATCACTCACATTAATAGCCGCATTCGTCACCCGTGTGTGTGTGTGTGTGTGTGTGTGTGTGTGTGTGTGTGTGTGTGTGTGTGTGTGTGTGTGTGTGTGTGTGTGTGTGTGTGTGTGTGTGTGTGTGTGTGTGTGTGTGTGTGTGTGTGTGTGTGTGTGTGTGTGTGTGTGTGTTCTTGGTTTGGTTAAGGTATAGCAACGCAACCCTAAAAGGAATTAACCCCTTCTATCAGCTAACATACAGCTTAGTTTATTCTTGCTGTTCACTTGAGATTTTATTCGACTAAAAGAAAAAAAAGACCTCATATTTAAGGGGATCATGAAGGATGTATCTAAATCTTCGGTTCGCACGTCTCTCTTAAAAAAAAAACAAAAAAAAAAAAGCCAACTGACGGCAGCTAGAATAACACCAAGTAAGTCATCAAGCTGAAGGGATAAACACATCAGCAAACCCCCCTTTATTATTTTTTTTTTTTGGCTGCTCGTACGGGTTTTAACCACAACAGAGGAGCATCTTAGTAATGGAGGGGTTAACGATGAATATACAGTATATCCAACCGTTTCAGTCGGAGGAGAATTCCCTATCCTGAATAAAATCGACCGATAAAGCCAGAAAGTAATAATAATAATAATAATAATAAAAGTAATATAATAATAATAATTATTATTACATTCAGTACTGCCATGCAATACAAAGTCCCCTATCGGATGATAACTATACATACGTAAATGACCATGGGAGTAGATTGCTGGCTGTTGCGAGCGACCCATCGTCATCGTATGGGGAACAATTGTGTGTAGTTTTATCAAAATCTGTCAATGCATGTGGAGGTTACAGAGCGGACACGAAATAGCAGACGGACTGACGGACTGACGTAACCGCGTCCCCGACCAGTTTCACCGGTAAAGGACTAATAATACTTATAATACAGTAATAAGACCATAATACTGCCCATATTAAACTGAAACCTACACTGTTAACGTTAATTTTGATGAGGCCTCCACTATATGCAAACTTTACCTCAAAGTATAACGACGTGTTTTATTCTTGGACCGTGCTACCTCCTGACAATTTTACTCAGGAGAGCCCCCTAATGGCGAGGGCGAAAAATTATACGTGCAGCTACCCTCCGTATCAGAAGATGTAATGGTATTTGAAGTTTCTACGAACGGAATAGCTACACTTGAATGATGCACGAACAACTCCACTTCACGGGGTGCTTAAGAGGGTAACTACGCTCTATAAAGTTAATTACACATTTAATTCGATTATAAACGGGACCTTAAACGAGTAACTACACTATAAAGGGAATAAAAAACGGGAAACTAGACTATAAACATAAAAAAAAAAAAAAAATGGAAAGCCACTTAAAATAATCCCACAAGTAACCGTACAAAACAAAGGAACAAAAAACTGTATGGCAAAATTAAATGAGCGTAATAAAAACCACACACACACACACACACACACAAAATAAAGTAACGAAATGAGCATTAAACCATATCTAAACAATATCTTACAAGGCCAGGTCAACGGCACTATAAATTTGGGGGGAAAAAATGATACTATAAAGATGCACTGAAGCGACTAACTCCACTACAAATGGCCACTTAAGGATAGCTAAGCCATTCAAAATAGTCAACAATAACAAAACCCAAGTCAGCACTATCTAAACCAGAGTCAGCACTCTCCAAACCCCCAGTCAGCACCATCCAACTCCTAGTCAGCACTATTCAATCCTAAGTCAGTACTATCCAAACCCCCAGTCAGCACTAGCCAAACCCCAGTCAGCACTAGCCAAACCCCCAGTCAGCACTAGCCAAACCCCAGTCAGCACTAGCCAAACCCCCGTCAGCACTACCTAAACCCCCGTCAGCACTACCTAAACCCCCAGTCAGCACTATCCAAACTCCGTCAGCACTATCCAACCCTTAGTCAGCACCATCCAAACCCCCAAGTCAGCACCATTCCTCCCCGAGTCTCCTTTATCCAAACCAATCAAAACTACTCAAACCCGAGTCAGCATTATCCACATTCCAGTCAGCAATAACCATCCCCGGATCAGCACTCATCAAATCCTAATCAGAATGTAAAAACCTCAGTTACCACTTTCCAGTTTCTAGTCAGCATCATCTAATCCGGTCAGTACAATCCAAGTTAGTATCATGTAACTCCAATCAAGCCCTAATCCCAAGTCAGCATAATATAACCCCAATCCCGTCAGCGCAATCCTTTGTCAAGTCAGCGTAAATGAATCCCGCGTCAGCATACTCCAATTCTGAGGTATGATGCACTTTCAATCCTAGGTTAACAAGATATGATTCCAGGTACGCAGAATCCAGTTCCAATCCCTAGTCAGCACAAAACGCAAGTCAGCACCATCCAAACTCGAGCCAGCCCCTGAGTGAGGCATTGGGGCAGCAGCACAGGGCTCCCCCCCACAAATCTGCAGCCCCCCTTCCACACCTCTCTACTCCCCCCCTCCCCTTCCTAACCGCTCCTCCTCTCACCCCTCTGGCTGGCACCCATGCCCCCACCTCCCCCTCCCCACAATACCCCGTGAAATATTACAAATCGATGCGACGCGCCGACTCCGCACAGCAGCTGCAATTCGGGAGGACCCACTGCTGCCCTGCCGGAGGTGCAACAACTACCTGGTAGGGGGTAACGAGGCGATTCGGTTGTCAAGACTCGTTTGTTGAGGTCATTTGGATAAGCGGGTGGGCTGGTTGGTTACTTGCAATGCTGTTTTACTATGCTAAGGCTATCTTGGTAACATGTGTGTGCGTGTGTGTGCGTGTGTGTGTGTGTGTGTGTGTGTTGTCGTTAGTGTTGATGATGGTTGTGATACTGCAGGTGTGCTGAGGGGCATGAATGGGCGCATTTTGCGCGCGCGCGCGCGTGTGTGTGTGTGTGTGTGTGTGTAGGAGGGGAGGGGGGGGTTGGAGTTAGTGGCGCAGCAAGAGATTTAGGACAAAATTCCTTTACCGGTAGTGCTTAAAAGTGAGAATTTATGGTCAAAACTAGAGCTCTGGATACTCGCAATCCACACAAGGCCAAGAAAAAAAGAGGTGATGGACGGTGGAAAGCAAGGGAATAAAGTGCAGCATTCTCGTTAGTTTTCCAGATTTCGGTAAGATCTCTCCCTCAGCGATTTATTTGCGCTTTATAACCTGATACCTTATTGCTGCTAAACATTTTCATTTAAAGAAGACAAGTTGCTGTCGAATTTTCCGGAGCTAAATAAACTGTCTGTAGTCAGCGAAAATACACTGCTGAGTTCGTAATCAGCAGGGACTATGGGTTATATATGAAAATTTTTGTGTTACGCCATTTCCTGAACCTAACACATTTGTCTAAACAATATACTGAGTTGGTAAGTCGCAGCGAAGAGGTTTGAGAACAGGAGGAAAAAAATAAGAATCACATACTTGCCGAGACTGACAGAAGCAGGCATACCGGCGAGACAAGATAAAGCTGCGAGGGTACACCTAAAAAGATAAGGCTGAATGGGTAAACTGCGGATGTTGACTGAAGCAGATAACAATAAGAGGGTGGCATTAAATTTATTCTGCTGGGGGTAAGTGAAATAAAGAACTTATTTATTTACAATGACGCCTTTTTTCCTTGCTAACGATACATTATTTTATTCAGTTTAGATTCCAACACACAACGACCTTCCCTCCACAGTGTTGTTCTTTGTGGCTTACCAATTATCAGCCCACCCCATTCATTCCTCCAAGCAGAAAAATGGCCAGGTAGGGATGAATTTCTCTGGGGCCTCTATCACCCCTTCACTTCGAGGTCTCTTCAAAGCTGAAGAATGAGAAATAAACAGCTACTCGTAATGACTGAGGCTAATGAAAACAATTCACTTCATAATTAGGTCTTCTCTACCCCGGATAATATAGCTTTATTTTTTAATTTTAACTGTGTGGTCTTACCTAAGCTGAACCAAGCCCACAAAATGTCATCGTTGTGTAGGTGTTCAGCCCACAAGAATACCACCCTCCAGCCCTTCCGCCTATAGAGTACAGGCCTTACCACAGCCCTCAGGAACCCTAGCCCACATGCCCCTACCCATCTATAGTTTCACACTGGATGCCTCTCTCTATTGTCTCCCTGGCTCCTCCTCTTTCTCTCTAAGGCTGAGCTTCCTGTCTTACCCATGTTACTCATAAACTTTCCTGTGGCTCTGAAGCAGAATTTTACAAACTGACTGACAGACAGATAGATGGACAGAAACAGACAGGCAGAATGTGTGTGTGTGTGTGTGTGTGTGTGTGTGTGTGTGTGTGTGTGTGTGTGTGTGTGTGTGTATGTGTGTGTGTGTGTGTGTGTGTGTGTGTGTGTGCGCGCGTCCTCTTAGGAGTGTAAGTACATGCGCATACAATGGTAGGTACATTACAATACTTATGCCTACTGTAAGGACAACAATGTGTGCTGTGGTGTGCGGGTAGGCGGTAATACAATAATTCTCTCTCTCCCTCACACACACACACACACACACACACACACACACACACACACCGTTATTCACACCATCGCCTGAGGGGACGTGACTCGGCAGGGGAGGATGGGGGAAGTGGACAGTAATCTCCTCAAGAAGGTTAATGTGACCCAGCTACCTCACCCTCCCTCACTCCTCTATAGTGTGTGTGTGTGTGTGTGTGTGTGTGTGTGTGTGTGTGTGTGTGTGTGTGTGTGTGTGTGTGTGTGTGTGTGTGTGTGTGTGTCCAACAGTGTGGAAATCAATGTGTACAAATTATCAACTGGTTTTCTGTGTGTGTGTGTGTGTGTGTGTGTGTGTGTGTGTGTGTGTGTGTGTGTGTGTGTGTGTGTCCAACAGTGTGGAAATCAATGTGTACAAATTATCAACTGGTTTTCTGTGTGTGTGTGTGTGTGTGTGTGTGTGTGTGTGTGTGTGTGTGTGTGTGTGTGTGTGTGTGTGTGTGTGTGTATCTCCAACAGTGTGTGAAAATCAATGTGTACAAATTATCAACTGATTGTGTGTGTGTGTGTGTGTGTGTGTGTGTGTGTGTGTGTGTGTGTGTGTGTGTGTGTGTGTGTGTGTGTGTGTGTGTGTGTGTGGGTGTGTGGGTGGGTGTGGGCGCGTGCGCGCGCCTCCTGTCCGTGCAAATTAATATATGTGCAAATTACCAACTGGACACTCAGCCATTTACCGATTTTTGTAGGAGCCTGATAAATATTTGGCAGAATACACACACACACACACACACACACACACACACACACACACACACACACACACACACACACAAAACAAGTCCTGAATATTTGAACACTGCTTTGAGACCACACATGACCAGACAGAAGGCCAAACTCTAATATTGCCTTCCTCTCTGGCCAAACTGTAATATTATCTTCCTCTCAATGAGTCTTTAGGCCATTACTAAAACTGAGAGCGCCAAGGTGTGTACAAACTCGAAATTTCTAACGATAAACTAAATTCCAAAGCATATGCTGATGACAGAACACGTCTCGGCGTTTTTTCGTTGCTGGTCATATACCCTGTAATGTGGGATGCAGCATGACCGAATCCCATTACTGATACTTTCACTCACTCAGCTATATCAGTACAGACGTTAAGACAAAAAAATAGTAAATATTCGGCCACATTTCGCTTCCGTACGTTGGTATTTTCCTGGTGTTCAGTGTTAACATTTATTTTTTTCCCTGATGCTACAACATATAGCGCTATCCATCCTCATTCACATCTTTATCATCGCCAATATTAACCTTATCTCCTTCACTAAGTTTATCTATTTAAGCTCTTCACACGATGGTCTGTGTTCCTGCTACTGCCACTCAAATATTATTCAGCGAAGGACAGCCCTCCGTACTGAAGGGAGTAGTGGAAGTTATCTCAAACCCATCCAATTCTAAACCTCCAACGCTAAATTTGGGGGTTTGCGAGTGGATGCAGAAAAATAGGAGTTAAAATGCTAATTCATCTTAACATAAATCCTTTCAATTCCTTTAATATACCGCTTCACTATGCCACATCCTCCTTTCTTTATCATCTCGCATTTTTCTCCTGCCCTCCTCGTTAATGATAATCTCTTCCTTCCACCATCAAACAGATTACACACCCTGATGGGAACTGGTGCCGGATCATCGCATCGCAGGAGATCAAAGACATGCTGAAAGGCAACTGACGGCCAATGCAATTACGGATATTTTTCAATGTACCTTATGCAGAACAAAGTCATTTCGATGTATTCAGCCATGGTACAAATTATCCTCCTCCTCCTCATCTCTCTCTCTCTCTCTCTCTCTCCACACACACACACACACACACACACACACACACGAAGCGAACGCAGTTATACCTCGTTTTACAGCGTCACTTATACATGACCATTCCACTTCTATGTATTCAGCCACGAACCCCCCCTTTCCCCCCCCCCACCTGTCTACTTGTTAATCATCGTTCCTTCCTTTACACCCAATTATCTTTCTCTGCTCGCATACACTATCTGATCTCCCCCTCTCACATCATAATTGCATTTACTTCCTCTTCCTTCACTCATTCGCTCTCTCTCTCTCTCTCTCCCCACCTATATTTCCTAACTCAGTTCTTCTCCCTACCTCTCCCTTGATTATTCTCCCTTCCTCTAAATCCCTCACCCTCATCCTCTCTCCCTACGTTCTTCTCTCCCTCCCATTCCGCCTGGTAATCACCCTCTCCATCTCTGTATTTTTCTTCCCGTTATACTGTTAAGCTGAGGGGACGAATGCAGGTTTGCCCTCTCTATCCGATGTCTCGTTTACCTTACTACTGCTAACCCACTCCCCTCTCTCCCATTTGATATATACAACTCCACAAAGACCTTTTATGAGGAAGGAGTTAATGGAAGCTATGTCTCCTGGGCAAAACAGAACGCTTTTGGCAATAATAAACATAAAATAAGAAAGATATGAAGGTACTAGATGGGTTAAAGTGTACCTGGATGAGAGAGGGAAGGAAGCAAGAGAGAAGTAAAGAAAGAGAATAAAACTAGAAGAGGGAAAGAGAGGAAGGGAGATGCTAATTAAAGAAAAAGAGAGGAAAGGAAAGAGAATAAATAAAAAGGGAAGGGAGGAAATAAAGGACTTAAAAAAAAAAAGTGTGGTGGGGGGAGAATAGCTAGGGGGATTACACAACAGATACTGGCACCGAGAGAGGGAAAAAAGAGGAAGAGAGAAGCAAAGTAATGAAAGAGGGAAGGAAAGAGAGGAATGAAAAAGGGAGGAGAGGAAATAGAATAAAAAAAAAAAAAAAAGAGGGGGGAGGACTGCGCCACAGGTACCAAAAAAAAAAAAAAAAAAAAAAAAAAAAAAAGCGAGAAGAACAGGGGGAAGGAAAGGCAGGACTTAAAAAGGGATAAAAGCAGAGGGACTATAAAAAAAAAAAAAAAAAAAAAGGGGGGGGGGGTTTGAAAAAAAAAAATGATAGGGATTACGACACCAGATAGCTGCAGCACCGTCACAACCTATATCTCATAACAAACGGCGTCACACAAATTACTGTCTCCTGTTGTCTGATTTCCTTTATACTGCTTTTTACAGACACAGAATCTGCCAACTTTGTACTTTTGCGTTCAGTTTACGTAAAATGAGCGAAATATAACCAAAATTTCGCTGGACTAGTGCATGTCTCAGATGATTCGATTTTTCCCTCTGCTATTCACCAAACCTTAGCAAGACACTTAACCACTTCAATGCAATGACGTGTTACAATGACTCATTCTTGCCACCTTTAGGCGACTTGATTCAGCTCTGGGAAGACCTGGAGTAGTGGAGGAGTTAATGAAGCCTACATCTAATCCCTCCAGTTCCAAAAGTCTACCCAAGGCTGATTATAAAAGCCTGGAAATAGCGAGATGAAACCATGCCTTAGGATTCACGAGGCTAAGTCCCTAATTGCAGCTCTATGAACGGGACGGGATGGGGGGAGGAAGAAGCGAACACGAAGGCAGGCGAGAGGTACGGTAAATGCGGAAGAGAGGGGTATTGAAGTGACGCGAAGAAATGGAATGAACGTGAAACTGGAAATGGAAGAAGGAAATGTGAAAGAGGAAAGAATTGAGGCAATGTGAAATGAAGAGAGGAAGGAGGTACAGGTGTATTATGAAATGGGGAAATGAAGGGGGAAGGAAAGGGGAGGAAAGTGGCACAGGTAGGAGGAATGGAAGGATGACAGAAAGGGAGAGGTGAAGTAAATGAGGAAGAAGGAAACGGACTGGAGCGACACTGGAAAAAAAAGGAAAAGAAGTAGGAAAGAGGAAAGGAAAGCTATACAAAGGATACTGGAGAAAGAAATGGTTTAAAATGACATTAACAATGAAGGAGAGATGGGAAGAAGGGAGGGAGGAGACATTATGAAAGAAGGAAGGGAGGGAGGAGACATTATGAAAGAAGGAAAGATGGGAAGGAGGGAGGGAGGGCAGAAGGGTGGAAAGTAGGTTAGCGGTGGGAATGGACAGAAGAAACTGAAGAGATAAGACAGAGGGACGATGACAGAAAAAGATATTACTGTGACATTAGGAAAGTCGGTGAAAGAAAGGGGACAGGGAGGGAAGGGAAAGGTCAGGAGAGAAAAGGCAAAGGGTAAGAAAGAGGGAGAGAAGTAATGTGAGAGTTACGATAAGGAAGAAATAGATGGGAGAGGAAGGAGAGAAAATGGAAAAGGTAAGAAAGAGGGAGAGAAGAAGCAATGTGACAGTTATGATAAGGAAGGAGAGAAATAAAGAGATTAATGTAACACAAGGGAAGCAGGAGGAAGGGGAGATAAAAATTAAGGAAAAGAGTGAAGGGGAGAAGGAATTAGGTTACGATGATACAAGTAGGGACATGGAGCGGAGGAAGACAAGAGAAAGAAGGAAGAGATGGAGAGAAAGAAGAGGGGAAAACAGGAAGGAGAGAGGTAAGAACGAGATGACCAGGAGGAAAAGAGGTCAAGGTAACACCAAGGAGGAGGAGGAGAGAAACGCGCTATGCAAAGTGGAATGGATGAAAAAAGGAAGAAAGAAGGGAAAGAGGGTGGGAGGGAGGATGTAGAGAGAGAATGAAGAAAGAAGACGGATGGATGGGAAAAAATAAGTGAGGAAGGGAGATAATGGAGAAAGGAAGAGATGGATGGAAACGGGAAAAAAGAAGGGAGGGAAGGGAGAAATGAAGCAATGAATTGCAAACTAAGCAAGAAAGAAGGAGAGAGAGAGAAAAAAAAAAAGGTCACTACGAGAGAGGTACAGAGGTAAAAGAAAGAAAGCAAAGGAAGATGGGGACAACTGCTCAAAAAACAGACTCTGATGAGAACAAATGTAAGAGACGAAGGGATTAGTGGATAAGAGGGAGATGGGAAAGGATGGATGAAAATCAGTATGATGGAGGAAGGGACTGGTAAATAAATGTAACAGGAAAACAGGAAAGGAAAAGAGAGATAGGGATGGAGAGAGAAGAAGAGAGGGATGAATAAAAAAAAGAGACAGGAAGGGAAAACTGAAAAAGGAAAGGCAGAGAAAGTGTAAGAATGACAGAGGGTTAGGTTGACACTTCCGCAGAGATGAAGAAAAAGAACACAGGAAGAGAGAAGAAAGAGAAGGAAAAAGGTAAGGACGGAATGGGAGAAATGACAGGAAACAATTGAAAAAAATGAAGGAAGGCATGAATGGAAAGGATGAAAGGCATGGATGGAAAGAAGGAAGACAGGAACATATGGAAAGAAGAATGGAATGTAGGGGTAAAAGAAGGAAGAGACGAAAGGAACGAAGGAATGGAGGAGAGTGGTAAAGCAGGAACTGGGTACGTGGAGAGAAGTTAGGGAGGCATTGCAAGACTAAGATGAGGGAGTTGGGACGTAGAGAGCAAAGTTAGGTGACGCAGGGAGGGAGGGAAGGAAGAAAGGGGAAGGGAAGGGAAGAGAAAAACGAAAAGAAGATATAAGAACATAAAATATGAACGGCGAGGAGAGAAAAGAAGGCAGGAAGCACGTGACAACGACATCAAGTGAGATGGAAAATGAAATCTGATTAAAAAAAAAAAAAAAGTAGATGCAAGGGGCAATAACAGTGAAATAGTTACACACGAAGAAGAGAGAAAAACACAAATAAATATATAATTATACCGGTAACAAAGAATCTGCACACACAAATGCCTGATATGCAGAAATTATAAAAGAATGAAAGACCCACTCAAGAGTAAAAATAGGCATAAATATGAACAACAGAGATGACACGTGACATAGAAGTTTCGAAGGGTACCCCCCAAAAGGAGGACAAAAAATAAAGCAAGATTGTATGCCGTATTCTTGTGAGCTTGGGGGGCTTCCTTGCACTCCTTAATATTTTACTAGTACATTTTTCCATAAGGCGTCTGGTGGCAGCAAGGTCTGGAGAACCTTTACCTTGACACTGTGTGGTAGACTCTTGGGTTGGAATGTGCTATGGCCTACGCGCTATGGTGTCTGTCTCAGGGGTGGCCAGAGATTTTTCTTCCATGTAAACGCTACCAGGCGCTTCAGTTAGAACCTAACTTTTAATGTTATGTCCTACGATAGTCCAGCCTCGGGTCTCTATGCACCGAATGGGACAGAAGGGGACTGACAATTACCGCTTACTTCTGCATAGGACACATGAATATTCTCTTGTAATGCGGAGTAAATAACAAGAGAATTATCAAAGTGTAATATAAAAATACATCACTAGGGGAAGAGCTGGTGGGGACTCTTCTAAACCCACGAGGATACGGGTCATGGCCAGACAGGTAAAGAAAGAGACGCTGGGTGTAAAACGAGGCAGTTAAGCAGTAAAACAACGAAGAGGGGCAGCTGTAAACTATGACGAGCTTTGACGTAAACGGACACTAAAAGGGGAAAGGAGGAGAAAGGAAAAAAGAAAAAAAAATAAAGGAAGGGAAAGAAAATAAAAGAAAAGTAAGGAAAGATAAGTTAGGAAAATGCATAAATAAAGTAAATGCAAGGGTATGAATACTCTCTGGCTTTTACGCCTTTAGTCCTTGTGAAATAAAATCGTATAAGTTCGCCGGAATAGCACAAAAGAATTATCCCGACCATGTGAGGATTAAAGACATGCAGAGTTAAACATGAACAAAAGGTATTTCGTACAGTAACTTGTGACATAGGGACCCTTCTTAATTATCTGCTTCCCTGTAGTGCATCTGCAACAAAATACTGCAAGGTGGATGCTAGAGTTGTCCAGACCATGTGGAAGTTAAAGCCAAGCCGAGTTAAATAAGAGAAATGGATCCTTCTTAACTATCTGCTTCCCTGTAGTGCATCTGCAACAAAATACTGCAAGGTGGATGCTAGAGTTGTCCAGACCATGTGGAAGTTAAAGCCAAGCCGAGTTAAATAAGAGAAATGGATGTGTCAAGCTCGTGATGCAGGGACCCTCTCAACTCTGCACCAAAATACTGCAAGATGGATTTTATGTCGGGGTGACGGCGGTGAAATGTTGTTTACGAGCAGTGCGTGGTGCTGCTGCCTGCCACACGGGGCAACAACAACAGTAAGGGAAAAAGAACAGCTAAATAACAACAATAGCAGTATGGAATAAGGAATGGCCAAAGGGAGCTGACCGGAAAAATAAGGGTAGGGAAAGTTGACCCCTTCAATACGGCAACGGGTCTTGTAAGCTTAATCCTGCTCCCAACAGACGATTTTGTCCTTTAAGGCAGACACGTATTATCAGGCCTTCCTTCATTACTCACTTCAGTACAAGACGTCTTCCCTGGACTGAGTAAATGTCTCGATGGAAAAAATAAAGTAAAGCAAATAATATTCTTCGTTCTGCAGGTGCTAAGGGGAAAAACAATGAACATAAAAGTTGAGGGAAACAGAAGCTGAGGGAGAACACTAAAAGTCACAAAAAAAAGTTGAGGAAAAGTAATGTCGACAGTTGGCAGGTCGTGGATATTAAGAAGTCTGCAGCAAAAATAATGTCGACGAGATGTTATGCGAAAATCAGAGGAAATAGAAATATGATAGAGGGTACACACATTACAAAAAAAGGAGGGAGGGGGAGGTACAGGAGAATTATATATATAAAAAAAAAAATAACTGCGTCACTTGGGATTCGATGATTATGAAAATGAATACAACCAGAGAAATAAGTACTTTCTTTTGACTGGACGAATAAATACGAGAAAAGTCGAACCATCTGAGACACGCATTAGTGGCGATAGGATTTTCGTTGTGCTTCGTCAGTTGTTAATTTTCTTCGACGGAAACGGGAAATTCGTTGTTTCTTAGACCGTGTATTTTCCAGACACAGGAATCTATTACGTTGGTACCCCCAGACTAGATATGATCCTTTACCGTACCATTTTATTTATTCTTAGAGTATTACTATCAAGAATAATATTTGTACTGTTATTGCAGGGTCGCCCATACATCACTACGCCTCGTCCAAGTTTCAAAATTTTACGTACTTGTGGTGGCTAGATACTTTGAGAGAGAGAGAGAGAGAGAGAGAGAGAGAGAGAGAGAGAGAGAGAGAGAGAGAGAGAGAGAGAGAGATTATTATAGGAGCCAGAGCGTGAAATGATGGGAAAAAATAGACTGCAAATCTTCATGTCGAATAGAACTGGAAGAGATATTACTGTGATTAAAGAGCTGGGTCATTATTAACGTCGAGGAAGGTGGGTGAAAATATAATGACTAAGAAGCTACGACTTTTAAGAAATAAGCCTTGAGGGGGAAAAAAATGAGACCGGCCCAAAATAACTGCTGGAGGGTAAAAACAAAATATTAAGCAAACTGGGGGAAATGAAAAGTTGTGAAAAAAATAATACCGTATGGAGTTAGGAAAAATATAAATAAGAGTGTGTGCGAGTTTATGTGAATATTTTTAAGAGATGCGGAGCCATATGGGGGAATGTCAAGTAGTTTGCAAGCGAGAGAGAGAGAGAGAGAGAGAGAGAGAGAGAGTGGTGCCATATGAGAGAATGTGAGGTGGTTTTTAACGTATGAGAGCAATGAAGTTGAGGGGTTTCTAATGAGGCGGGAATGGGATGACAAGAATGACTGCAGTTGGACAAAGTGCACGAGTCTCTATCTATTTGGTACGAGGAAACAGACATTGTTATGAGTATATAAGCAGAGATGTGTGACAAGGAGAAAAGGAATAACTGCAGCCGATTAATCTCGCCATGGCACAGTTTATTAGTGTACCTAGTCGGTGCAGATAGATATATACTGTTGATAGAATGTGTCAGACTGAGATATGTAAATAGATGAATGTTCTCTGATGGCTAAATAGATTGATGCTGTCGACTGGGATGGAAAGCATGTAACAAATAAGCTAAATCAAGTTGACGCGGGTTGCTGTAGACGTCTCCATATAGTTGTGTATAATAAATAGATGTCGTGGGAGTACGTCTCTATCTATCAGGCCGGAGGAGACAGAAACAAAAAAAATGACGTCATAGTTCTCTCTATCTGGAAAGAGGAAATAAACAGACAGATGCTGACGGACTGGGATGGAAGGAGTGACTGCAAATATGGAACACCCGTCACGTCAGCTCGAGTTTTGTCTACACAGATACAGCCAGACATACAGACAAAAATATAGTTAGATACTGACAGACAGACAGATAGATACAGACAAACAGACAAAAACATGGAAAAAAAATGGCTGTTGATTGGCCGGTTTAGGAAGAATGACTAGTTAATCCACATCGTCATGCACAGGCTATTTGTGTTTGTTTGGACAGAAAAGCGAGATATATATATAGACACACTGAAACAGGATTAGGAATAGGGATGGCTGCAATTAAACCAGATCAAGCCCTGCAGGTCTTTGGTTTCTCTGGATAGAGGAAGATAGATATACAGATTGATATAGATAGATAATTTCGGCTTAGGTCACAGTCTATCTAGCCAGTGGAGATATATAGAAATCGTCGAAATGCATGGAAAGAATGACTTTAATTAACCGCATCCGGTCTTGTACGCTCGAGGTCTTTCATCTATCTGGCCAGAGAATTTAAAGAAAAAGAATTTTTGTTTACTTATCTGTCAAGAGAATATATATACAGATAGGACAGCGAATTATAATGGAAAGATGAACAGCAGCTGATGTTTGTCTAAATGATTCAACCTCGTTAGCTTGATGATTTTTCTTTTAGTTCCTTCTACTGCCAAACGAACGACTTATATTCAGTGTAAGAGATTGCTTATAACCTTCCACAACCATAATCTTCCCATCAACTGAATGAAATCGTCAGGTAGCAGTAAGAATACACAACAAAGAGCGTCTTGATGGTGAAAATGTTAAGGGAATAGATTTACATAAAGTTTGTAGACAGGAAGGATGTAAGGGTAGTATCAAAGCCTTACCAAGTTGTATGATATATTTTCTTGTCTACGGCTTCTACGAAAATACGGTAAATAAAGAAAAGTTAGTAGAATGGTAGATTAGGATGGTAGGATATACAGTAGTAGGATAACAGGATAAAATAACACATGAGCTGGCAGACTGGTGTGGAAGGAGGACGCTATGACAAGGACTGTTATTCTCATTGGTTAAGGAAGCTCCCCAACACCTCTTCCTAAGCGATTTACATTGTATCTGGCTTAATAAAAATCCTTTTGTACGTTGCTCAAGCAGTGTGGAGATTCTGGAAAGATTTATGTAGCTAACACAAAAGTGGAAGAGTCATGTGCAATAAACAAAATAAATTGCTTAGGGAAAGGTGTTACGAAGCTTCATTTGCCGATAAGAATACGGACCAAAGTGGCGTGAAGATCTTTTGGACGACATTAGGAAATATAAACAGATACAGGTTGTGATGGATAGATTAAGTAGCGCATATAGTAGGTGTACAATGTCTATCTGGTTCTTAGAAACACATAAATACACAGACGCTGCTTGTGTAACAGAGCGAGAATAATGTCACGAGAAGGTCAGTGTGGTGTTAGGAAATAGATACCCGGTACATACACAGATCAGGACTGGGAGGGAAGGAAGAAAGAAAGGTAGGAAGGAAAAAAAGATTGCAGGTAAGCCAGGATGAGGTCGTGTAAATGTCTATCTATATGGACTGAGAAATAGATAAATAAAAGCTGGTGGATACAAGAAGGTCCGGACTGGGATGGAAGGAAGGAAAAACAGCAGCTGAGCCAGGATGAGATCGTGTTGTGGCCTCTGCATATCTAGTCTTAGAAACCTTTAAAACACACACATGCTGGTGGGTATATGAAGATCAAAATGTAGTTGGGAAATATACATAAAGATCTGGACAGGAAAAGAAAGAACTGACACAGACATCATGACACTATATTAGCCTTTTATTATCTATCATGCCTGAGGGGCAGATAAAATGGTGGTGGTTGACGGACTGGACTACAGAGAAGAAATGAAGGCGATCCTAAACAAAGTCACGCAAGGGTCAGTTTGTTTAATCCGACTGTGTGAAATAAATGCACATAAGAGATGAAATTATTAAACCCAAATATAGGTAAGTTGTTTATTGGGACGATGCACCATTTCGGCCCGACTTGGACTCTCTCTAGCCTTAGTTGGTCATACTATGTGGCTTTGGATATGTCGTCATGGCTCTTCCTTTGCGATTCATTCAGCACGCTACACATTAATATTCTCTTGTATGGTGATGATACAATGTCAATAAAATAACAATATAAACAGGAAACAATACGATCATTATTGCGATGAAAGAAGGAACTGAAACTGAACCGGTATAGGGTGGTGTAGAGGTCTCTTTGTCTACCTTCCCTGTTACTGATATATAGACAGACAAACAGATAGACAGGTAGACAGACAGACATGTTGCTGACTAGTTTGGAAGGAGGAAATGCAGGTAAGCCAGGATAATGTCGCGTGAAGGTCAAGGCAATCAATACCGCGTCAGGAAATCGATAAACAAAAATGCGTCTTAGTTCTTGACAGAAACACGCTTAACAACAAATGCTTCAGTGGACATAAAAAAAAAAAATAACGAAAACGATATACAGAAATACTACTCAACTCTGATAAATACAGGCGAAATAACAAATACATAAATAAAAACTCATAAAAATAAAGGCAAATACATAAAAATAAAAACAGATCCAACAACATCGATACACAAAGGAATATTACTCGGCTCTTGATAAATACAGGGAATAACACAAACTTCTGCGCACGTAAATTAATATACCGTAATAACTGATCCCACTGCGGCAGGAATACGTATGATACATCTCTCTGATTGCACACACTCCGCCTGCAGTGGGTAATGGAGTATTCATGCACACGCCTCCCTGTCCATGCATACTGAGTGTAGGTGGCAGTGCGCATGACGACGATGACGACGACGATGATGGTGATTATGGATGCACGCGACGAGGATTACAGCGTGTACGTGGATTGTAACCGCATGAAACCTGGGTCCGCATTAATTAACTTTCATGAATTTAACCTCTTTACAGTCCGGTGACGTATCTTTGTCAATGCTTTTATCTTTTTATATATATTTTTATGCTATCTCCACACGCTTTTCCCAGATTTGATTTTTTTTTTTTTATAATGGAGGTTTAATACAGCTTTCAACAACCACTTCACTACTAACAGTCCTTCTAAAGTTGAATAAAACCTTTTCATGATAGCCTGATTAAAAAAATAAAAAAAAGTAATGGAATGGAAGGGATCTGAACGTTTATTAATATTTTAGGTCAACACGTACAACTTAAAAAAAAAAAAAAAAAAAAAAAAAGTCACTTCACAACCAAACTGGAGAGAATATTAACGTGAAAAATACAAAACAAACTAATACATAATAATACTCAACTTCTACGCAGACTTGCTTACTGTAAAAACTGGGTAAGACCTTTATAAACACAATCCCCGGTATACGAGGGTCAGTGATTGTGCCACTCCGACCCTATTAGATTAGTTAATATTTCTGTAATTCCTTTTCCTTCACAAAAATTAATCTCTATTACCTTCACCACCAAATGCAAATGCAGATGAAAGTTCTCTCTCTCTCTCTCTCTCTCTCTCTCTCTCAAAAAAAAAAGGTCGGAAAGTTAGTGGCCCAAGGATGATGTACTGTAATCAAATTTTGGTGAAGTACAGCCGACTACAAGGACGCAGCGTACCTTCAATCAACCTTGAAGAAAAGTACAGGTTGTTTCTGGTGGAGCCGAGATATATGAGAATTGGCTTCCAGAGTGTCTTACAGGGTCAGCCATGAGCGCTCTATATCAACATGGAGATCTATGCATTACGATTATCATTCTAGTCTTACTTTATCCTTTTAACCAGCTCATCCCTCTCTCAGCTCTGATCACATTATCCTATGCTTCTAAACTCTCGATTCCTTAGCACTTCCTATCCCAGCACTTCAAAAAAAGAAGTGCCATTTTATCTTTTTCTTCCTTATCATTACCACCACCTCCCCTCCTATGTTTTGATTTTTTCTTTTTTTTACTTTTATTTCACACGGTACTTTTTCTTCCACCTCTTCATCATAACCTCACCTAAACCTGTCTTCTCCACTTATTATACACCTCACACGTTCGCACAAATGTCCCTGTCCCTGATGCAATGCACGTGCAGGTGGTCACGCTGGCTGAGCACGCGCTATTCATACCTTGCTTTGCGTGACATCCTGCATGCGCGTGTAAGTAGTATGTGAGGTTGGCGTGTCAGTGGAGTGCGTGAGAGTGGTATGCGTGAGAGTAGTACTGACTGAGTGGTGTGTGTGTGTGAGTGGTATGCCTGAGTGGAAAGTGTGAGTGGTATGTCTGAGTGGAAAGAGTGAGAGGTATGCCTGAGTGGAAAGTGTGAGTGGCATGCCTGAGTGGAAGATGTGAGTGGTATGTCTGAGTGGAAGGTGTGAGTGGTAAGCCTGAGTGGAAAGTGTGAGTGGTATGCCTTAGTGGAAAGTGTGAGTAGTATGCATGAGTGGAAGGTGAGGGTGGTATGCTCAAGTGGAGGATGTGAGTTGTATGCGTAAGCGGTGTGCGAGAGGCATGCATGAGTGGTATGCGTGACAGTGGAGTGCATGACAATGGTGTGCGTGGTAAGGGTGCGTGTTACATAATGAGTGGTTGGTGTCATAGTCTGGGTTGATTTTTTTCGGTCCCAGTCACCCAGTCCCTGTTAACTTATTCCCTACAAGCTCCTCTCCTTTTTATTCCCGATCCATTTATTATTACTATAGTTCATCCACCTTGAAATGGTTGATGCTATCGTCGTATTTTCCGTAGATCAATGGCTAATAAGGCAATTCTACGGATTAGCATTTTCCCAGGACGGTTCTACATAACTAATACCATAATCTAGTGTTATTCTCTTGTTTCAGCTCGTGTTCTGAATGAAGGGATGACAATTTCTGGCCAAATTAAAGTGAACATAGTACAGTCATTCTCAGTCTTACCTATAAAACTTCCACAGCTTTTAACTCTTCGATTTTCTTTCTTCTTACGCCTCCTTCTCTTTAATTCCCGACCTGTGTCAAGTAAGCCCCAACTGAGCTGTAATTCCCTACCGATGGAGTCTTGCTGTTTCTGTATCCTGGTCATCTCATATCCAAAATCAGAAATATGATTAGGATGAGAACGATTCAATTACTACGGCAATATTCTTCTGTGATAATGCCTAATCCGATTCTCTGACAATAGTATAATGATCTGTGGTTGACCAGAAGCAATGTCCCAACTATATCCTATCCTATTACACTTATAGCACATCAAACCAACAGAGCAGCTTCTACTATTTTGCACTCCCTCATCATATCACCATACCTGCCTCCCTCTTCCACAGCACTCCCACAATATCCGTAGCCTTGCTCAACACTCCATCACATCCCTTGCACAACACTATTGTCACTTTCCTTAATATCTCTAGCCTATTCGTACACCACACCACCACCCCACTACACCAAACTCCCTCTTCCACAACACTTCATCACCATTCGTCACCCTGCTGACTAACAATACCTCTACACGCCACACCACTCCATCACTACCCACCATACCCCTAACCTATTTCTACACCCTCAGACTCTCCCGCACTCCAACACCATACCATATCCCACCCCACACCACGACGCTATATCATCACTCTTCACACACCTAGCCTATTTCAATACCACACCACACCCCATCCTAACAAACCACACCACCCCAACAAACCACACCACATTCAACATCCCAACACTGCATCACTACTCATCACCCCCCTTGTTTACTTCTACACATCATCACACTCTCTTCCCCACCACTACAACACTCCATCATCACCCGTCACAATCCTAGCTTTCTACACAACTGAACACACCACGCCCTACCACTCCTTCGCCAAACCACACCACCATCACAACATCCTGCACCACACTTTTCCACCACACAATTCCACCACCACAACACTCCATCACCATCCATCGCACAACCTAGCCTATTCGCGTCTGCCAGGCTTTCCACAACAACACTCCAAGCCGGCTGTCTGTCAGGGCTTCGGTTTGCCTTCACTCTCAGTATTTTTTTGCCCCTGTGTTTTTGCCGGGAGAGAGTAGAGTGGTTGTCGAGTGGGTGAGGGACGGTTCTCGGGGATGGAGCTTTGCTTGGGATATTGGAAGACAGAGATTGGAGAGACGGAGAGAGTAGAGGAACGGTGGCAAAAGGGAACTATACACGCAAAAGAGAGAGAGAGAGAGAGAGAGAGAGAGAGAGAGAGAGAGAGAGATTACCATAACAGAGACTGAGCGTGAACTCAGGGATAGGGGACTGAATAGGGAAGCTGCCAGAGATCAAGCAGCATAGGGAGCAGCCACTGGGTGACCAAGGCCGACGCATGCATGCTGGAGCCTTTAAAAAAGAAACGAAACGATGGTAACCCAGTAATTTCCATATGCCCTTATAAATAGGCATATATACTGAAAAGAACTTACTACTGGAACGCAAAATCAAATACCATCAAATTAAAATGAAAAGCTATAACAAAACACTCCCCAAACTCCCTCTTGGATTAGGACAGTTTTTAAGGCAAGAAAGTGGTATACAAAGAAGGTTTACGAAATACACTGAACGGAGGAAACCAATCCCATTTTAAATCTAAAACACACACACCTCATACTACAGGCGACCTTCCCTCCATCGGGTGCCCTTTCTAAACCCCACACAAAACAATCAGACACAAACACAGACATCAGACAGACAAACACACAAAAGACACCCCATACAATAGGCGACCTTAATAACCACCTCCCCTTCCACCAGGTGTCCCCTCGACCCTCCCCCCCAACACACACGGGAGGTGAAACAAGCATCGGGCCATTACCTCCGCTAACTACCGGCACTAATTATCACCATGACGACTGCTGCTGCTCACGCTACCTTAAATACACTGGCAGGCACACCCGTGGACACTAATATTACTGTTTGCATCGATTTTAGGCTCGTGTATTGGTCTCTCTGGTTCCTGTGACCCACAACGATATGAGTACAATTTTCTGACATTAAATGAATCAGGACACCCCAGTTATCCCGATGACGAGACGGTCAATGGTTATTGTGTTACCTTCGGTTCCTAAGACTGATTCTTATTAATGAAACCGTTTGGCGTTACTTGCAGTAGAATATTATAGCCTATTCGATTTCGTCTGAGAAATGAAGAGCCTTAAGCTTTTGAAACCTGGCAGCTGATTGGTTGTCCAAGTGCAATCATTAGTAGCGATGTACTTTAGGTCACTTTTCTGTTGAGGGTTACAATGACTGTTTCGGACAAGAAGATTGGTCAAAAATATATATATACTGTATATTGCTCTGACATAGATTTAATTTAAAAACCAGGATTTACAGTCTCTCAAATAGCCTACATAAATGTGAAACTTTCATTCTCTTGTCAAATAAACATTTTCGGACAAAGTTTTACGAGTTTCTTGATTTTTGCCCCCATGTTAAGGCAAATTATGATAAACTGTAAGGCATTACTGGGACATTATACTGATTTAGCAAAACTGAAAATTTCAAGTGCATCCAGGTCATCTGAGAGACTTTGTAAGCAGGGGTGGGGAACGTCCGGCATCCGGGCCGTATAAGGCCCACTAGACCATTTGATCAGGCCCGCGAGGCAATTCATAAAGGCAATTTCATAGACTCATGACCGAATATATATATATATATATATATATATATATATATATATATATATATATATATATATACACCGTATGTATGTATGTATTTATGAATGTATGTATGTACTGGGCTACAGTTGATTTAAAGTTGATAATTTTGTGTGGCCCGCGAATGATGTTAAAAATATCATTATGGCCCTTAATAGGAGAAAGGTTCCCCACCCATGTGAGGCCTCGTTTTCAAATTAATCTATGTAAACAACGATACAAATACTGTACTGTACATTTCTTTATGTGAATAATCTTACCTTCAGAAACGGTTAATGTAACACTTAAAATAAAGATTAAGCCTATTTACAATTCATTGCTACAACAGAATGCACTCCGACAACCATTCAGTTCCGAGCTTTGAAAAGCATAAGGCTCTTCTCAGACGAGATCGAACAGGCTATATATAGTGTATTTTTGACTGTAAGAGGATTTAGAGAGCTTTATTTCAAATACATAAATACTCACACACATACCGGTATGTATATATATATATATATATATATATATATATATATATATATATATATATGTGTGTGTGTGTGTGTGTGTGTGTGTGTATAAATACATATATAAATATATACCGTACATATTTTATAAACCGGTATATAAATCTAAGTAAATATAAATATGCTCTCTCTCTCTCTCTCTCTCTCTCTCTCTCTCTCTCTCTCTCTGCGTGTATATATATATGCACACCGTTCGCCTTAAAAAAAAATCCCATTAACCTCTTGCGTACGATGACGTCGTCCGTATTTCGTCAGTTATTACCTAATTCTGAAGAGCATAATGATGGCTACAGCAAACTCCTACGCTCTGAAAAATCTCTCTAAAGCTGAATAAAGCAATTCGGAAGGCAGCAAGAATTTAACAGGAAAAAGACAAGGCCCACGCAATTCTTTTTAACTCTGACAATTGGCACTTCATACATCTCTGGAATGAAAAAAAAAAAAAATCGAAAAGATAGGAGACGGCACAAATCAAAGCTTGCACAAATATTTTTTCACGAGAAGACAAAAAGTTGCCGGGGCCACGAGCAAAAAAAGCCAACAGGACATCAAATAAATCATCCTAACCTTCAGTTCTCCCTTACATGATAGCGTGCAGTAGGATGACAAAGATAAATGAAGTATAACTGATAAACAAAAATCCTGCACGATACAAAACGCGGATGGTTTAATTTGGGTCCGGTCAGCTGAACACTGATTTAATAACCCGGGATCACAAGCAGGTCACGGGGTCCGAATTCGGTCTCACCAACACATCAATTTTTCACAGGGAATAAAGGCGGGTTTCACACTTGCTGCTTGTCCCTTTAAACCCTCCACCACATGACGTATTTCGCTGTTTATTCCTCTTACCTCCAAGTGATTTTATTCAGCTTGGGATTGACTTTCGGTACCACAGGGCTTAGTCTTCATTAATCTCTTCACTGCCAATGGTCCTCCCTAAGCTGAATAAAATCGTCTGGTCGGAAAGAATAAAATACAAGATTAAAGGGATTAACACCGCTGCATGGTGTTCCCTAAGTTACATACAATTGTCTGGTGGTAGCTAACAGACTCAGGGTAAATGGAAAAAGAAAGTACTGTCATCATTATTTACTTTACTCTAGTCGGGGTATCTTAAGTATGTGATTAAGATATCTACTTTCCCCTCAAATCTGGGTTTCACAGTTTTCTCCACGCATTTGTCAGTTGGCGTCGTTATATTCATGAAATTTCGTTTGGGGAGCGGAAGATCAGCAAAATGAACATGAAACTGATCGCTTGGTTTTCATCAATGCCGATCATTATTAGGAGGCATGTGGTTTGGACACAATCAGCTCAGGACATAACTATCGATCCACTTCCTAAGGATAAATAACCAGACAGTACACAATCACTTTTTAATAAATGTCTTCGAAACCTTATAAACATTTCAAACTATTATGTAAGAATCACGGTACCTTGAAGATACTATTCGTAATTGTGTATATATTATTTGACTATAGAAAACTTACCAAAACACGTATAAGTTTCACAATTATTCGACTAAAACGTGGCTTGATATTCCTGCCGACAACTGTACGAAGGGAATGTAAAACGAAAACAGGGTACAATTTGGGTGGCGCGTTCCCTGCTACCATACGAGTCCACCTAAGTGCTCACTCCTCAGGGCTGACAAGAATGAAAATCCTCTTACTGCGACTTCAAAGGAGGGGTGCACTCTTTCCTTCCCCGCCCCTCTCCCAAACCTCTCCTCAATTAACTCAGAGGTCAAATTGCAACAGCTGCTCAAAAACATTTAATTAATTCCTCCAATCCAATAACGAATCTTTTTAAAACCGTACTCTTCCTACTTTCACATGGCTTTGTTGAGCTTTGGTGAGTCTTTATTGACAGTGTTTGAAATGTTTCAGTTTAACCCTGTACAACTGATGTCTCACTTAAGATTAATAAAATCGTCCCATGGTATCAAGAAAAACAAAGAAAATTGGTAATCTGACTAATGGAGTTAGGCTATCCATTCCATCCAACGATACATACTGGGAGTCCTTCACCTCTTCACTAACAAGTCCTTATGATTTCCACGGACAGTTTATTCTCTTCAGCTTTATGAGTGACCCACCGTATTGATGATGTTCGAAACCATCTCCGACATCCCCATCACTGTTACAAATGGGTTGGGGGAAGATCCAGAAACAGGAAGAGAAACGAGGGAAGAACTGTACTAATATTAAGGCGTCTACACTGGTTACTGAGTTATAAGTTGCTGCAGCTAATTATTCATAAAATCCTTCTCTCTGCCATGAATACACTTGGTTCACTAAATTCAGACTAAATGCATAAAATACTTGTCAAGAGAGGAAAGTCCAAGTAGGTCAATGGGTTAAGGGGAAAAAATCGGAAATAACTAACTTTTTCGCTGCTATGATCGCAATTAAATACTCCATCCAGACGAACCAAACGGCTTTAATAACTATCCACAATTTCATCCGCTAACCAGGCTACGTTACTATTACTCTTTTAACACAATGCATAAACAATAATGAATGAATGAAATGAATGAAAAACACCACTGAATATACGACTAAATGAAGAAAAATGCTACGGCAATATCTTAGGAAACGTAAAAATCTAAGCTTAAGGAGGCAAAAACTGCTCATTCAAAAACTGCTCAAGGTAATGTGTATTTTGCAGGTGTCGTGTCAGGGAGTCCGGATGTCACCAGTCAACCCTTGCGTTTTTCTTTTCTTTTTTTCTTTCTTTTTTAAGGGGCGGTAGTGCCAGACCTCTCTCTCTCTCTCTCTTTCTCTCAGATATTTTCTTTTTCACTGGCCATATTTAGAAGAGTATATTGCTGCATCTCTCTCTCTCTCTTTCTCTCCGGCTTTTTCTTTTTCACTGGCCATATTTAGAAGTGTATATTGCTGCCTCTCTCTCTCTCTCTCTCTCCGGCTTTTTCATTTTCACTGGCTATATTTAGAAGCGTCTATTGCTGCCTCTCTCTCTCTCTCTCTCTCTCTCTCTCCCGTGGTGGGTGGTAGCGCCAGGCAGTCCGCACCACAGCGTCACACCAGCGCACATTCTTTGGTAATTACCGCGCGACGCCTCACACACCTGTAAAGTGACCCACTATAGGCTTCACCAGGTACTAACTCGAGTACAGGGAGGCACGGAGGGAGGAGAGAAAGACGAGGAGGGAAGGAGGGAGGGAAAACCGGAGAGGGAGGGAGGGAGAGGTAGGAATGTGATATCTGGGTTGAGAGGCAGGGAATTGAGGGGCAGGTTGGGGGAGGTACAGGAGGTACAGTATTTAAGAGCATATGCGAAACAAATAACAGACGGCTTCTTGGTAAACACAATATAGAAGTGAGAGTGAAAGGGAGGAAGGGAGGATGGTAAAGGATATAATAATGTGATGGAAGATGAGAAAAGGGGAAAGGAAGGAAGAGTGAGGGGGGTATAGGATAGGCCAAGCAAAGTATACAAGAGTGCGTGAAAAATTGAGATAACATGAGACTTATTGGCAAACGATAAACGGGGAAATAAGTGGGATGGAGGAAGAAGTCACGAGAAAGACAGCGTGAGGAGAAAGCAAGAGAGAGAGAGTTTGAAGAAAGATGATGATCAGGCAACTGGAAACCCAATGGAAACTAGTTCTAGTAAAATTATGACTAACATATGTGAGAATCGGGGAAAAAAAAAAAGCCTGAAGCCGACCACCGATCCCTCCAATACAGAAGCCAACAGGAAAAGGGAAAGAAAAAACATAGTTTGAAATAACATATACACTTATCATCAAAAAACAGAAGTGAAATTGTTATAAATTATATAATTTATAGTGCCTTATTCCGTCTACAAATAATAAATTTCACTGACATACATGAACATTAATCTCTTTCTGTAAAAAAAAATAAAATAAAAATCAAACCTGCAAGACTTTCTCTCTCTCTCTATACATATAATTTTCACCACTACATCAACTGGTAAAAATCAATAACATACCGGCAGCATTTCCTACACCACAGTAGGCTGCTCAGGGCAACCACTATTTACAGCAAGAAAAATCCCTACTTACGCGCCATCCGCTTCCAATAACTTCGATGCTCTCTCTCTCTTTCTGTGTGTGTGTGTGTGTGTGCGTGTGTGTGTGTGTGTGTGTGTGTGTGTGTGTGTGTGTGTGTGTGTGTGTGTGTGTAAAATACATCCTGCAGTACCTCTCTCCCCCCAGACAGCCACAGACAAAAACAAGAACCTGTTTGGGTAGTCCAGGCCACAGTGAAACTCTTCTTACCCGACCCGCAGCGAAGATGCTCATGTTGCCCACTCACCTGTAAACACATAAAAAAGTTACATTATTTATCGAACACAGTTATCGACATACTTGCACATCCAAAAAGAAAGTATTGCTATTTAATGAACACAAGAGGGCATTTCAGAACAATGACAGACAAAAAAGTGTTCCATTATTCCCTGAACACTCTCTAAAACACTAAGATAAAGTGAAAAAATTAAGTGAACACAACTTATTCAATTCAGAATACAGAGTGATAATACAATACCTGCCTGAAACAGAAGAAATTACCATTATTTATTCAAAATATTGGGAATAACTTAAGGAATATTTGTTAAGAATGCAACATGATACAGTGCGGACAGGAAGGGTAGGGGACGAGGAGGGTGGGCAGGAGAGGGGTAAGGAAAATAATGAAACTAATCTACAAAAAATTCAATAAACAGTGCGAATATACTGTATGTATATTTTATTATGAAGCAAACGATAATAGCACCTGAGTGAGATGATGTTCAGGTGTGTGTGTGTGTGTGTGTGTGTGTGTGTGTGTGTGTGTGTGTGTGTGTGTGTGTGTGTGTGTGTGTGTGTGTGTGTGTGTGTGTGTGTGTGGAGGAGGTATATAAGTGTCACTCATATTTCCTGGGCCCCTCGAAATGTACAGGGGAGCGATGCTAAGCTATAGTCGCGGCGCACGACTCTGAGGTTGTCATTATCGTATCCTGGCAACCTCCCATTCAAAAGTGCGTCCGATTTCGTATCATATTATACACGAATCATATTATTATGCACAAATATATTATACACGAATCACATGCGTCTCATATTATACACGAAATCGGATGCACTGTTGATGAGTAGGTTGCCAGGGCACGATAATAACAACCTCAGAGTCTCGCGCCGCGACTATAGTATTATTTACGACAATTATGGGCAGATACCCGGTCTAAGTACCTGGTGGCATCATGTAACTAAGAACACCTCCAATCACCTCTTAATGACTCGAACCGACATGCTGAGCGTCTAAACGTCACCCCATTTGGCTAGTTACACAGCTTAGACCACTACACCACCAAGCGTTCTCCCTTCGCAGGCAGGAGGATGATGACGGAGACAAATCAGGGGCAGGAAGCCAACGCACTTATCTTAAACAGCAGTAAGTGCCATCATTAACCGAGCACAAGACAAGGCTAACTTGGAGAATTTGTTGATAAAAATGGAATGCAATTTGGAGAGTGGAATGCTGAGCGGGAGGCGGACAGGAATGCCAGTAAAAATAGGACAGGGAGATATTTAACATGAACTGGACAAAAAGTATCACCATTTAAAGTCGTGGATAATATTCTGACATACGAATGGAACTTGACTGGGATGAGACTGTCCAAAAGGATATAAGCTGTCGAAGGGTGAAAGAGAAAGAGGTAAAGCAGCTGGAGGGAAAAAAAAAAAAAAAACGAAAATGACGAAACGAAAATATGTTGAAAACAAGAAAGGATGGAAGGATGAAAAAGATATAGAGAGAAAATTACGAGGATGGAAGAGAAAGGGATGGGAATGGAGGAAAGAAAGAAAGAGGCATGGGCAGGAATAAGTTAGTAAGAATAACAAGAGGAAATGGCGGCAGAAAATGAAAAAAAAAAAAAAAAAAAAAAAAGCGAGGAGATGGTGAAAAAAAAAACATTAAGGAAGAAGAGGACAGCATATACAGACGAAAGGAGAGAAGGAAGCAAAAATATAACACGGGGGAAAGAAAAAGGAACAACGAAGACAACGAGGAAAGAACAAGAAAAAAAAAGAGTCAGAAAAGGACAGGAGAAAGATACGAAGAGGACGGACGAGATAAGTAAACACCACAGAAAGGAGGGGAAAGAAAGAAAAAAGGGGGGGGGGAAAAAAGAAGAATGGAAATGAAAGGGAATAACGGGAAAAAGGAGGGACGAAGAAGGAAAAAGTGACGAGTAAGAGAGAAAAAGTGAGGAACGTGGAAGAAAGAAAAAGCGTCAGAATGTGGGTAAAGACAAACAGGGAGTGAAGGGATAACCACAGATCTACTTGACGCCTGATTAGACCCTGAAGATGCTTAGGTGAATACAGAGAGGGTGGGGGCATGGAGGGAGGATATCATACCCGCATGGGTGGGGGTCGTGAGGGGAAGGGAGAGTGTGTGGGGGAGAGGGAAAGTAAGAGAGAAAGGGAATGAGTGGAGAAGTGCGGAAGGAAGAGTTGGTTGAGAAAGTGGGGAAGCAAGAGGGGCAGATGAGGGAGAAAGGATCAGTGTGTGGGAATGTAAGAAAATGAGTGAGAGAGAGAGAGAGAGAGAGAGAGAGAGAGAGTGGTGTGTGTGTGTGTGTGTGTGTGTGTAGAGAGAAAAAAACAGTGGAAGAAACACAAAATATAAGTGACTAAAGATAACGAAATAAAGATAAGGAAAGGAATAAGCGACCGTAAGCAAAGGTTTAAAGACAATATTGTTCCTCTATATCCAGTGCTGCCTTTTAAATAATTTATATCTACTGCCTCCAAACGATTTTACTGAGGTTAGGAAAGGCCTCTCGTAGTGAAGGGGTTAATGAAGGCTGTACCTAATTCTTCCAAGTCAAAATGCCTCTCCTGAGCTACATAAAACTGTCAGGAGATAACAGGAATAAACTAACAAATCCTTTAATGAATTCAAAAAGCCACTCCGATAACTTATTTTCATTATTTTCTAGTTATGTCTGGACGATTTATTCCGTGAAGTCCTCTCGTAGTAAAGAAGGTTAATAAAGGTATAACTCCTCCACTTCGAAAAAAAATTGTCATGAACTGCATAAAATCATTTGGAAATAGCAAAAATAAAGCAGAAAATGCGTAATGGGCTAAAAGGGGTTAGAGAATGGAGTAAGGTAAATAACAGGTGTGTATATATAGGAAGGAAGCTGAGGAAAGAGATGGCTGGAGAGTGAGGGCAGATTGTGATGGCGGTGATGGTGTGGTTTCCAGTGTCAAGGCTGGTGCACCACAAACCACACCCCGCCAACCACACCATCACAGGCCCTACCCGCTCCACCACACAGCACTACCACACCTGCACCAATAGCTTACACCACCACACTACACCACAACCCGCGACATATCACTATAACACTCACTCCACACTGAGGGACACATGGGTGTCAAAACGACACCTCCGTGGGGGTTCAGCCTCTATACACCTCATAGGTGTCAAGGTTTGGAAGAAAATTGATGAGAGTTCGTTTCGTATCAAGCACTTGGCTAGAACTGAAGTAAATTGCATTCCTCATAATTATAGACTATTTTACTTGAAATATAATCAAGTAGTAATAAAAGTTTTTGAAAAAGCAATTTAAAGGTATAACGGCGAATAATTAAACAACGAAACCTCCATTTCTCTGTTTAGTGTAGGCGGATTTCGGTCTTTTTATTCTTTGCATCACATGTGTACCCAAAGCCTTTTTGTCACGTTTCACTTTCTCGGCAATTACATTGATAAATACGGACAGCGTAAGTTCTGCTCAGAGCTTTGGTATTACAGAGTACTGTATATGATTCAATATTCATTAACTTCTGTGCAACATGAACGTTAGAGGCAGATTCAGTTGTTCCTTTTGTAATTGTGAGACTAAGCATTTTAATTGACTCACTTCATTATATGGACGGCCACGCTTTATGCGTGGGCTTTAGATTACAATGTATTGTTAGTAGCTGCTTTAAGATGTATACCTGTGTAAGGTCTTGACTTAATCATATAAAGCTTAAACATCCTATTTATGCTCAGGAGCATTTTCAGTCCCCCAACACGACATATACAGTTGTATTGAAACATTGAACAGTGATGCAACAGGTACTGAAGATGCAGCAGTCCTTCATATTGATGAACTCCAAATGTGCAAAATCAACATTTAAGGCCAAAATTGGATTATGAGAAGGTAATACGGTACCGCAGGTAGTATCATGCTTAACCTACTGTTAGAGAAGAACACCATATTCATTGTACTTAAAATCCATCAAATCTTAATAATGTATATCTGTTTCCCTAAAACTTGAAGGAATTAACCAGTTTTATTAAACTTTAACTCCTTCACTCATTAGTGAATTACTAAGTGTGGGCAGAGACTGCTATTCTGTACAACCAGTTTACCACATTCATTGTACAGAACTTGAAATACATCAGTCCTTAATGATTTGCCACGCTGTGGCAAGGCTCTGTCAACCACTAGGAACATGAATACCCTGCACGATTCTTTGGGAGCGGTTACTTGTCAACGGTCAGTGGGTCTGCTAGGCCAGACAGCCTGGGGTTACACAAAAATAGCAACCTTAATTTTGCAAACATCCATTTTTTTTTTTTTTCCCCCAACATCAGTGGTGGTTGTGCCTTGGCATTACTTCATTTTCAGTGTATGATTTGACCTTTTCAGAATGGTGCAATCTCATTTTTTTTTTCCCCTTCATCAGATGCTACACAGTGTGCAGCTTTTCATCTGATTCAGGGGAATGTTAAGAAGAAACTTGACTTCATAAGGAAAGATAATGAAGTTAGTGAAACAAGTGCTGACCCGTGTATTTCATGGCAAGGGGAGTCTTCTTGATGGTTTATTCAAGATTATGTTGAAAATGTAGTTCTTGCTGAGTCAAGGTGCCTGATTAACGGATTTCTCTGTTTACTTGCCACATTTTATGTATTTAACACTGCCTTAAAAAAAAATAAAAAAAAAAAATGGGGGGGGGGGATAAACACTTTAATTTTCCTTCAGGAAATGGTGCTAAGGCACAGTGACTCATGCAAAAAGGATGTAAAATGCACAAATCTTGTGGCAATGCTAAATTGAAACAAGGTACTGTAGTGGAAATGGTCATTCAAATATGATCTCTAGTGTGGAATTATTTTTCTGTGGCAAATATTTATTAGGTGAAGCTGCACAGCATTTACAGTAAACTCTTGCTATGTTGAACCTCGCTAATCCTAACTTCTGTTATACCAAATTCTGTAGATCTACCAAATAACATTCAAATAAAATGAACAATGAGCTGGTTCACTGAGATGTCCCAGCTGCTAAACCATACAGTAGTAGGAAAAAATATTATTTTTTAATGCATTTCTCTGTTCTGTTCATTACTGATTGAAAATATTCAATATCTATCTAATTTGAGGTTGTGTGTGTGTGTTGAGTGTTTCATTTTTCTTTACGCTATTATTTCCTATGTTTATTGAAGTGCGTCATTGCAGTATGTCTGCAAGTGAGATTGAGGTTGACCATCCTAGCACCTGTACGGGCATCATCAGGAGGTGTAACCCAGAGAAATAGGTGAAAAATGTGGCAAAAAAGTATTGTAACTTCTTAACAATGGATTCCCCTACATTACAGTATTAGTGTATTGTTATGTTACAATGTATGTGTATGATGATGCTTCATTCATGTACTGATTTTGTTCCTTACAGTATTAGTATTGTCTTACTGATACCATACAATACAGGTCCTCCCCTGCATAATGTTGGAATGCATTTGGGAGAACCCATCGTTATGCCAGGGTATCGTATAGCGGAGACGATATAACATGTAAAGTACAGGGATGTGTTTGGAAGCTTTGGGATCCACCCCCAACAAAGTCCAAAACCCACCTACATGAGTACAAAATCAAGTTTCTAGCTCACCTGTTCCCCTAGATAGCTTTAAAACAAGCTAACCTAAGCCTAAAAACAGCTAATATCTCACCTAAACCCAAATATAAAATATGAAAATCATCTGAAATAAATCTGGAAAGAAATCAGATTTAGTATGCTGGACCCCAAAATGGCAGTGCTTATCCCACATATGACTAAAATCATCCTAAGCAAAAATAATTACCGTACATAAATAAACCTATTGTATTATCAAAGTCAGAACAAAATCAATATTAGTTGAAATCAACAAACACATCAGATGAAAACTCATTGTGTTACCAAGGACTGGCCTTTGCTACGCAGGGAAAGATGTAAATTTTTTCCCATCGTTAAAGCAGGGTATGGTATAAAGGGCCACCATATAGCAAGGAGTGACTGTACTGAACTGTATTTAATGAGTCATGTTGTGTCGTGATAATCCTGTATGTATAAAATAACTTGTTTAACCATAGTCATTGACAGAGGCATTGATATTTTATTGTTTATTAACTACATGAGTGTTCATATTATTCAGTATTTTTACTCTCACTATGTCCCACCATAAAAACACTCATTATCTCATGGTAATTAAAATATTTACTTGTAAAAAATAGCACTGTATAGTATTTTAGGTTGTTTTGCAATGTGTTTGGTAATAAAGTTTTTTATATTCATATACTTCAATGGTTTAATGAATCCTTATAATCATTTGACTTTCATAAGGCCAGCAGAATTTGTATGAGTAGCTCCATACTGTAATTGTGATATTGGATATATTGGATGTAGGATAGACACCCCAAGCGACATCCTTAGATTACTGGCTTGACGCCTTCAAAGATGACAGACTGACACCCCTGAGTGTGCAGTTGACACTTCTGAGGTGTAAGACCGAGACCTCGGAGTGTTTGGTTGACACCCATAAGGTGTAATACTGACAACCATGAGTGTTTGGTTGATTTTCATAAGGTGCAAGATGGACACCCTCGAGTGTTCAGTTGACACCCATAAGGTGCAATATTGACAACCATGAGTGTTTGGCTGACTCCTATAATGTGTAATACTAACACCCCTAAAGTGTCAAACTGACACCCCTAAAGTGTCAAACTGACACCCTTGAGTATTAGGCTGACACTCTTAAGGCGTCAGCTTGACACCCGCATAGGTATCCGTTTGATTCAGTCTGACACCCCAAAGGTGTCCAGCATACACCTTTGGGGTGCCACTTTGGACATTGTAGCCTGACACCCCAAATGGTGACACTTTGACACCCTTGTGTCCCTCAGTGCACATTACACCACACCATCACTCTTGCGCCGCACGACTTTATAACTTCATTCAGAATTCATACCCTAATCTAACTTACACACACACACACACACACACACACACACACACACACACACACCAAGCGCTTGTGTTGTCGCTATTCTGGTGTGGTGACGTCAAACAAACGTGACTGCAGCAGCAGCAAGAAATATTTAAGGCAAGATTGTGTTGCGTGTTCCCACCTTAAAGTGTTTCATAAGCTGCCTTCCCATCTTCAGTGTTGCGTGTGTAATGCGTTGAGTGTGTTGACCCCTCTTGGTTAAATTTTACACACACACACAAACAATAATGGGAGAAACGTGGTGAAAATTTGGCGACTCGTACTGACCTAAGAATGAAGTGGCCATAAATAATAAATAACGAGTCTGGGCAACTCTAGATACAAATAGTCGACCCAAAGCCCCGTGTGCAAAGCGTATCCCGAGGCGGAGGATTCTGTATGTGCTCTACTGAGTGCCCTTCCAGTTTATGACCCGCATTAGTGTTGGCTTGGCAGGCTCTCTAACTTTTCCTTCTTTCTTGCGATTTAGTTTGCACGTTACACCTTGAAATTTTCCTGCACGCTTGTTAATACACTTGTTACGGACATTTTGTATATAGAGTTACAGAGGAGAATATTAAGGTAACACATGCAGCAATGAAATGGTACAGAAAAGCTAGTGTGTCTACAGGCATCGAGATTGCTGCCTGATTTTTCATCTCCCCTGCTATCTTTAGGAAGGACCTTCTGATCAGGCGAAGTTAGGTGTCGACTTGTGAAAAAAAAAAAAAAATCTTTCATAAGGTGACTAAAATAGTCTGGAGGCAGCAATAGAATACGTCACCATATTCATGGGCTTTACGTATCATATGCATCAATAAACTAATGAAAAAGAGGCTTCAGCAAGCCTCCAAAGACCGTAAACATACAGTCCGCTACCTGTGTGTGTGTGTGTGTGTGTGTGTGTGTGTGTGTGTGTGTGTGTGTGTGTGTGTGTGTGTGTGTGTGTGTGTGTGTGTGTGTGTGTGTGTGTGTGTGTGTGTGTGTGTGTGTGTGTGTGTGTGTGCGTGCGTGCGTGCGTGCGTGCGTGCGTGCGTGCGTGCGTGAAGATGGGTTTCGTGTGGAGGAGCTCAGCCAACAGGTGCCAGACGGACCATTTTTATACTCATTGATTTTCTTGTGAGGGGGTCACTGGTGCAGGGCTGAGGGGTGGGTGAGGGGCGAGGTAAGGGTCAGGGTGAGATTAGGCTTTGATAAGGGGTTGGATAAGGGTCAGGGTGAGGGCTAAACTGAGGGTTAGGGCGAGGGAACATATTTATACTCACTGATTTTCATGTAAGGGTGACAGTGATGCTGGGGTGAGGGGCGGAATATAAAGGTCTGGGTGAGGGTTAGGGTAAGAAGAAGGGGGAGGGGGATAAGGGTCAGGGTGAGGGTTAAGGAAAGGAATGAGACGAGGGGACAGTGGGGCAGGGGGGCGAGGTTGAGGAGTGGGGGGATGAAGAGTTGGTTGATGACTTGGTTGGCCTTCAGTCCGAAGACGTCGTTTACGTTACTCTTGCTACAACCAAACTCTTTCATTCAATTTCAAACACACACAAGTAAAGGAGCTACTGTAAGCTATTTCTAATCGTATCACTATGAGATCTCTGCATAAAAAAATCTTAAAAAAAAAATCGACATCGTAGTAAAGGAGTTAAGCCGTTACTGTTACGCACAGAGTATATTAATGAGAGTATTAACACCAACTTACCATATTGTCCTCCTTTTCTTCTTCTTGACTCGGCGAATGAAGGACAGGTCGAGGCTGTACGACCTTAACATGGCGTGTGGGGGGAAGATGGAGCTGGACAGGGATCGGGAGGTACTGGATAGAGTTTGGAGGGAAAGGAAATGGGGAGCTTGAAGGAAAGGTGAGGGCACGATAGGACACAGGGGAGAAGAAACAAAGATGTTAGTAAGGGAAGTAAGACACAGATATGAGAGGGGGAACGAAGCACAAATTTAGCGCAGAGAGAAGAAAAGACGCGAGGAAGGATGCAGGGGATGTGGTTAATGGGAGAGGATGAGAGGAGACTGGATTAAGGCAGAGAGGAGGGTCTTAAAAGGAGAGATGGACCCAAGAGGTAGGAGCCCAGAAAAAGCGAAATGGGGGGAAGGAATAAAGTGAGGTTTCAAAACAAGATGGGCTAGACAGAAGAGTGGATACAGAGGGAGTGGGAAGCGGGGTAGGAAGAGGGAGTCGCCCCGCCTCCCTATGTATTAAGCCCTCTTCAGTAGGTCATTTCGAGGCACTGATACATCTTGCTGTGAGAAGGAGAGGCGAAGAAACGAGAAGAGAGAAGCGGAGAGGAAAGAAGCTAACACAAGGAAAGAAAGAGAAGAGAAGCTAGCACGAGAGGAGAAAGGATAGGAGGGTGGGAGGTGAAAGGTAGGGCAGGGGTTGAGATGGGGTGATGTGGAATGGAAAGAATGGAATGACCATAAAGAGAACGATGGTTATAGATGAGCGTGACAGGGATGGACAGAAGCAGAAAGAAAAGAAGGAAAAGAGTGATACGGACGGGTCGTATGGATGGGGCAGAAGCGGGGCAGGGGAGCAAAAGGGGCGGGGCAGAATATCCACACTAGGTATCACTCACTTATCTTCAAAGCACTATGTATTTCTTTCACTTCCTACACCATCATCTTCACATCAACACACACTTTTACCTCAGCAGTCAACATATTTCCGATGATACTTCACTCTCTTCCTTAATTTCTTCACAAGCCGACTTTATCAGATCATATTTCAATTTTCCTCAGCTTCTTGCATTATCACGTTTCAGCCAGCTCAGTAATCATAAAAAAATCATAAAAATATCTGGTGTGATGCTGCCTTCACTTCAAGTTTCTTTCACAGGTGAGTCATAGTTTTAAATTTTCACCATTCTTTCTCAAATTTTCCATTAGGTTTCAGCTGGCAAAATAATAATGATAACAGAATCTGGAGACAGGATGTAAGTTCAACGCTTCCTTCACTTAAAAAAAAAAAAAAAAAAATCCACTAGCCACTCATTTTATTACACTTTGTTTCATTTCATATTTTTATATTTTGTTTAATTTCCCAGACATTCCCTGGTCACGTAAATACCCGCACAATAAAACCGCAAAGGCTGGTGACCTGAGGAAGTCTCGAGTTTCTTATCGATAGCACTGAGTTTTTCCTGTGACAAAAGAAGAGGATCATTAGAAGTCGGGGGTGTAATTTCACAAACGCATATGTAATTATTGTTACTGATGGTGTGTGTGTGTGTGTGTGTGTGTGTGTGTGTGTGTGTGTGTGTGTGTGTGTGTGTGTGTGTGTGTGTGTGTGTGTGTGTGTGTGTGTGTGTGTAAAACGCAGGGTTCGATTTTAAAAACAAAACTACCGAACTCATGGCACGAGCAATAAAATCATCAACTCTGTGGCACAACAACACAACAAATACATCACAAAATCATTACCAATAAGACTATGTTGCTCCTATTCTACATTTTTGTACCAGTGCTTTCATTGTCCATCTAAGTCAATAACATCATTAACACAGATCTACAGGAAGTCATCACAAAAGCACCGTACCTTGGCCCCAATTCTCGCTTATTTACCTTCTAAGTACTTCTTCTCTGGCGATTTATATATTTTATACCGGGAATGTTACACCTTATTACTGTACTGCGTGTTAATTATAGTTTTTTTAATACCGATGTAAATTGTATCAATGGCAAGGCAGTGAATTTTATGGTATATCAGAGAAAATAAATAGCTGAATAAGAGGTGTTACGAAACCTATAAAGCCAATGAGAAAATGGGCTGTTTCACTCATAACTCTACGGTAACTGCCACCCCTATATTAAACCCCTCTAGGCGAAAGGCCCAAGGCTAGACTTTTTTTTTTTTTTTAAATCCTTATCTAAGCATAAACTAAACACTCCGTTCCCGAGGCCCTCCGCACACCTGACGGCGACACACACCTTCTCATGTCACCTCTTGCATACTAATACTGTCCATACTAACACATGCTAGGACTGACTCACGCAGGATTCAAGTGACTGTGTTAGCGGGGTATTTTTATGAAGTCACGGGGTTTTGTGGAAGAACTGTTCATCTTTAACCAAATTCAAATCCCCAACCTTGGATCGAACTCGTGTCCAACAGAATGGCAGTCCAATAGTCTACCACTTAACTACGACTACCATTACTACCGCGGTCTAGGATATTTCATGTTAAATAACCTCTATTTTATTGGTGGCATTACATGACCGAAAAGCCTCCAGTCAAATCTTCAATATCGAGTCACAAGAAAAAACAACACTATATCAACGTCAAAAGGAACACGAACTCCACCACTTCAACATAAATCAAGCTTGGACGAAGGGGAAAAAAAAAATAAATAAGAAGAAACACATCATTCTCATATTAACCACTCTCTTACTAGCCTTCCACAATCTTTTCCTTCCACATAACTAGAATGCACCACAAATCAACGTAAGACACAAGCAACAGGAACCCCACCACGTCAACACAGCCGCCAAGGAGCGATGAGAGCAACACCCATTACCCCCAGCTTCCCAAGTGGCACTGAGCACTCTTCATCTGCCCACCAGATATAAAAACACACATAGTTGCCAATTACCACTATTCAAAAGCCACTAAGACTACTAATTGTTTTCCACATCCCAATTATTCCCATTCATATATCATTACTATATCCTGGCTTCCAACATACTCAAGACAAGATATAACAACACATACTTGCTCTTAAAAATATTCAAATCCTACTTACACATCGAATTTCTCGTATTATTTATTTTTCATTCTAATTACCACTTCAAGTGCAGTAACATATCTAATACTTTTTAATATTCTCCCTATTATACACAGCAACAAATATATGTCCATTATAATTACCGAACCTATACCCAAATACTATTAACCTTTTCAGTGCCATGACAACTTTTATTTTTTCCTTGCCACCACTAAACGATCAACTAGGAAAACCCTGTAACTTCAGCAGAGAAAGAGCATCATCATATAAAGACTTAAATATCGGAAAATATCTTACTATCCTTCACTGTAATGACGACACCTATACTTACAACTGCCAGATCATTTTATTAAACTTGAGACTAGAGAATTATCCAAGCGAAGAAGATAATTTTTTCTAATAATTCTGCATTACACTCATGGAGATAAATTTCTCTAAACTGAGCCGCAAATCGAACGAAAATATTAATACTGCCTGATTTTTTTTTTGAATGACTCATAGCTAGTTTACACCTGTCGCTAACGCCTGCTTACATTTTTAATAACTACAATAAAATTATGTATATGATCATATTGCCTCATCCATCATCAGACGTTGCTAAATGAAGAGGCCAAGAGCAATCATCCAGACATCTTGAAATAAGCGGATCTTGAATTTGGCTCTCTGTTGTCTTGTTTTTGTTTTTTCTTTGAGGGAAATATTTTGCGGGCTCCTGGCCTTTGGTTCCTTCTTTCTTACATAAATAACACAAAAACATCAAATAAAAAATGAGAGAGAAAGAGAGAGAGAGAGAGAGACAGAGAGAGACAGAGAGACAGAGAAGCAAAACAAAGAAGCAGACAGTAGTAAAGCGAGCAGGAGCTGGAAGGATGCGACCTGAGAGAGACGACGCAAGCATATCATTAGAGAGCAGACGGCATGGAAAGCAGACAACAGCTGG
>NC_137063.1:41549845-41647345 GCF_032717465.1 Coenobita brevimanus
AAACACTATACCTTGTCCGTTTAAACTTGGTCAAATACTACAGGTCTCTCCATCTTGAAGTCTGAGCTATAACAAGCATCTACTACCATTGTTTTATGCTAGAAAAGAAGAAGTACTACGGTAAGATATAGGGGAGTAAAACTGTCTTGTTCTGCCCTCCTCCCCTTCCCACCCACACACACACACACACACACACACACACACACACACACACACACTCACAACCATCACCACCACCACCACCATTGGCCTACTCGTACCGATTTAACCATTACACCACCACCCAACCATGCATATCCCCCCCCCCTCTCCACACAAACACATCCTGACCACTTATCGACCTTGCTTTTCTGGGCAAGTGAAACAGCGTAGGTCCTTAAGAGGTGGCACTTGCACCACTTAAGGGGGCCCTCAATGACCCTCTGTTGCACCGCGGGCAAGATTGTGTTCGCCCGGCAGTTCATCTTGTCCTACGCACTTTTCATCTGACTCCTTGGTTTTTGCTCTCTCTCTCTCATCTTCATATAACTCTCCTATCCCACCCCATTTCCTGCTTCCTCCCCAACTGCATTTATTCTTATTTCCAAGACAATTATCCATCATCTCTATCTACGCATCATCTCATATCCACTCCCATTCCTACACCGCCCCCTCCTCCTCCATTTCTCATCCTCGACCTTCACATCTTCCATCACTGTTATCTACATCCCATCCTCCCATCCACCCACTTCCAAAGCATCCTCCCTTCTCGTCTGTTTCCTCCTCACTCACATCTACGCATCGTTATCGCCGCCTCCTCTCTCTCTCTCTCTCTCTCTCTCTCTCACACACACACACACACGCACACACACACATCTACGTTTTGTTCTCTTCACCGCCTCCCCCCCCCCCTCTCTGACACACAATCTACGTTTTGTTCGTTCTCTTCACCGCCTCTCGCTGTGTGTGTGTGTGTGTGTGTGTGTGTGTGTGTGTGTGTGTGTGTGTGTGTGTGTGAGAGAGAGAGAGAGAGAGAGAGAGAGAGAGAGAGAGAGAGAGAGAGAGAGAATCAGGCAGACGATCATATACATCAACTCTTGCACTTCTAGCACTGCGACTCCGCCACATGTAAGCCATAGTCATCACAGAGGGGAGCGGAACACCTTGAGGCAACTTATATCTCTTTCTTTCATCAGCCCTTCTCTCCACATTATTTACCATTATACACGTTCACATCCGCTTTATTTCATCCCATCATCTATCACTCAACCTCCCCTCATCAACACACACCGCTGTTCATTCCTTCATCTATCCATCCATCCTTCACTTATCAACCTCCTATCAAACACACAACATTATCAGTCATGTTCAATCTGCTTCACTGCATCCCATCATCCATCACTCAACCATCTCTCATCAACACACACCGCCATCCCTCTTTCCATCAATCCGTCTCCCATCACCAACACACTTCATCCATCTGTCCATATACCCATCCAACCAACCATCCACACACCTATCCAACCATCCCCAGCCACTCATCCAATCATCCATCCACACACCACTCCAACCATCCATCCACGCATCCATCCATCCAAATCTCAACCTTCAATAGAGATGATGCATATGTCATAAACGCTAAGTGTTGACTCGTTTTAGGAACCACCCCTCTTTAAAAGATAAATATAGTTTACTTTTCCTGCTATGAATTTTCCTCTCATTTATTCCCTATACCTTCTTCTCCAATCCTTCATATTTTCATCTGACACATTTTCCATCACCTCTGCTCACACTTTAACTTACTGTTTCACTTCTTAATCTTACTGTTTCGCTTTTTAATATTTCTTCAGTTTATATTCCCTTCTAATCGGTACCCCTCAGGACTGCTGCCTTCCCTTCTAGTGAAGCCCTACAGGCAAAAAATAAATAAATACAAAAATAAGTATATGAATAAATACAAAACCCTACAATATGCCAGCGAAATAGTGATCTTAAATACTCTAAAAAATAAGCCCCATCCTTCTCTCTCTCTCTCATGCCCCGGGGCCCCCTAATTAGTGACAGTGAATAGGGTCGACTGTACAATCTTCACTTCTCAGTGGGTCTCTGTTGCTTCCCCCACCACCCTCCCTATCTCCCTCTCCTTCCTTCTTTGCTCTTTACCTTCGACCCTCCCCCATCCTCTCCTTATCCTTCCTCTTCTACAGTAACCTCTCTCTCTCTCTCTCCCTCCACCGTTCCACCTTTATTATTCCGTCTCTCCTCCCTATCCTTCTGTCTCCCTTCACTGTGTCACAATTCCATTAAACTTTCCCCGTCCCTTTCGCTTACTTCCTCTTTAATCATCATTTCCTTTCATCCAGACATTCCCTAATTTCCTACAATTCCTCTCTCTCCCCCAATCCCTTTCCTTCCTTATTGCTCACTTCACCTGTTCGCCACCTTTTGGCCAATTTACGTCTATAATTATCCTCTATTTCTCTAATTTATTCCTGTTTTTCCTTCCTTCTATCATCATTTTCCCAGCTCTTTCAATCTTTTTCCCTTTAACCCCTTCTTCTTCACTTCAACCTGTTCCATCTCATCTTCCTTCACCTTTATGTTTCCTTCCTCCACCTACCCTTTTGTAATCATCCCTTTACTTTTCCTTTATCTTTCCTTTTCCAAACACTTTTCCAATCCAGTCCATTTGGTCATTCTTTTCACCCACTCTCTTTCCCTTCATTCCTTTTCTCTTCTTCTCTCTTCACCCTTCCGTTTCCTTCCTCTCCATTTTTACCACCATCCCTTTATTCCCCCCCCCCCCACTTTTAAACATCCCCTTCCCTTCCCCCTACACAACCATCGTCGCCTCTCTATTGCAAAACACCCATTCTGTAATCTGTAATTCATTTCCTTCCCGCCCTTCCCTTTTCCTCCCTCCTGTACCTTTTTCTCCCTCCACCCTTTATCTTTAAACCATGTGGCCGCCAAAACAGCTCATCTTCATATTAAGACCCTCGTCGCTTTTTTCTGCCCTTCTTTTTACGTGTGTGTGTGTGTGTGTGTGTGTGTGTGTGTGTGTGTGTGTGTGTGTGTGTGTGTGTGTGTGTGTGTGTGTGTGTGTGTGTGTGTGTGTGTGTGTGTGTGTGTGTGTGTGTGTGTGTGTGTGTGTGTGTGTGTGTGTGTGTGTGTGTGTGTGTGTGTGTGTGTGTGTGTGTGTGTGTGTGTGTGTGTGTGTGTGTGTGTGTGTGTGTGTGTGTGTGTGTGTGTGTGTGTGTGTGTGTGTGTGTGTGTGTGTGTGTGTGTGTGTGTGTGTGTGTGTGTGTGTGTGTGTGTGTGTGTGTGTGTGTGTGTTGGGGGGGCAATCGTTTTTTGACTTACGTTAGTATTCAAGACCTCTAACCCATCTACGTGCATTCTCTCCCCTCCCATCTCTCTGTCTCCTTTTTCTTCCCTCGTCATTTTCTTTCCGTAAACGTCCTTTGCCTCTTCTTATCCACCTACTTGCCGACTTTCCCTTCTCTCCTCTCGTGCACGCAATGCCCTTCCTCTTCCTTACTGTGACCCTCTTGATCGACGCAACCCCTTTTTATATAACCTTTTTGCCGGTCTTCTTCTCTTCTTAGTGCATCAGTTCCTTCCCTCCTATTCTCGTTACCCAATGCATCATAATTTTTGCCTTTTCTATTCGATTTTCAATACCTTTCCCTTCTCCCCTCATTCTCAATTTCCCCTCCCTTTCTCCACCGTCCTCTCATCTTTATATTTCCCTCTCCCTTTCCTCCCCTCCCCCCTTGACTTTCCTTTCTGTCTATCCACACTCCAATTCCTTCCCATTCTCCTTTCTCTCATTTTTCCCTTTTCCTTTCTCTCCTCTCTCTGTAAATCCCCTACTCAATTTCCATTCTCTAAATCCTCTCAATTTCTCCTTAGCTTCCCTCGCTTTCTCAATATTCCCCCTCCCTTTTTTCTCCTCGCTCTCATTCTCCCTCCCTTCTCTCCATGCCTTCTTTCCTTTCCCTCCGTCTCCCTCCCCTCTCTCCGTGTCCCCTTCCCTCTCTCTCTCTCTCTCCTCTCCTAATTTCTCTTTCACTCCTCATACAAAACCACTCAAGTGTTCTGTTTTTTAATCACTCCTCTCGCATCGCCTTTCTCGTGTCCCCTTTAACCCCCTAATTCAATAACGTCAAATATTTCCCCTTCTTATCGACCCTCTCAAAGCCCTGTCTGCCCTTCATCACCCTCTCTCTCTCTCTCTCTCTCTCTCTCTCTCTCTCTCTCACGAATTACAGCACCTTATAATCCCATCTCTCATTTTCTATTCTCCGTCCATATTTACTCTTCCCTGTCTAACCGATCTTCATTCTTGCATAACATCCATCAAACTCTACTTTAAATCCTTCAATCATCATCATCACCATCACCTTATTTTTCTGTCGTCGCCTTGGAACACACTCATCATTAGCTTTCCAATTTTTCTCATCTTTCATCCCTTCAGTAGGATGATGTCTTTATTATGTTCTTCCAATTACCAGACGATTTTCCGATCTTAGTAGTGCTTCTTTCTCAACTACAGACTCATCGCTGCCATAACCTATCCTCTTGTGTGTTACTGGTGCAACTATGACGATAATGAGATGCTAAAAATACGAGAAAATTTGTAAGTGTAACATGAACCCAATCTTTAGGTGGGAAGAAGGGTCTGGATGATGACGAATGACAAATACACTGAATAAATCGCTAAGGAAGAAGCTTTGCCGATTGTTCTAGACCAATGAGGATACAGTCCATCATTCCCATCATCTTATTCCTTCCCTCACTTCGTCTTTCTGCTTCACCATCATCGTATACCTCCTCACCTACATACTTCAACGTCATTTTATTTTTTCTCACCCTCTTCACCTCTACTTCACTATTATTTTATTTTCGCCCTCTCTCCTTCATCAGCACATTTCCCTTCCTTTCTTCACCTCTCTTAATCCACCATCATTTTATTTCTCCTCCTCGTCTTCACTCCTCCATCTCCTTTCCTTATCTCCCTCCCTCATCCTTTACCAAACTTCATCCGTAAGTATCGACTCCACCTTTTTCTCCTTCACATAATCTTATTAACCTCTCTCTCTCTCTCTCCCCCACTCCACCATCATTTTCTTTCCGTTGGTACCCCCTCTTCACTTTTCCACTAACCCCATCCTTCTCCCCCTTCAGCCTTCATCAAAATTTACCCTTGAGCACCGACACCATCATCTCATCTGCATGCTAAGCCCGGCTCAACGACTGTCATCTAAACTTTCCCACGTTCTCTCCCAACTCAAAAAAACGCGTCTGACACCTTAAAACATTCCTAACACGTTTGATGGGGTACTTGATTTTTTTTTTTCTACGAGGGTCATATCCCCCCCCCCCTCTTTTTGTCCACGCATATATCTTAATCGTAGATGATGTTTCTATTATATCCTTACGACCGCCAGACGATTTTATTCAGCATACGAACGAAACCTCTCATAGTGAAGGGATCAGAAACTATCCCCATTAACCTCTGCAGAGACGAAGAACGAAACTTTAACGTTATTTTTACTGTCAGACGATTTTACTTGGGACACTCCTTTCTAACAAGAGAGAGTTAGATTTATCATTCACCCAACCTCTGCACTGTTTCTCCCCAGAGTTGAATAAACTCATCTTATGGTAGCATAAAAGTCTTCGGTCTCAATGGGTTGACACACCTTCACAATGAGCCATCTGCATAAAGCTGAATAAAATCGTCTCGTATCAGCCAGGGGAAAAAAGGATATCGTACTGAAAGGGTTCCAGCTACCTCAAGCAACTTCCTGTACCAGTGGAGCCCATTACCCCTTCATTTACATCTTTTCAACGAGCAGCTAACGCCAATACGAGTATTTCTTTTACATTCCTAACACAACTTTCCATTAAACTGTACCCAGCATTCATGAGGTCACAGTAATCTTCACGGATATACGCACATTTGCAAAACTCATAAAACATCTGATATTATCGCTACACCACACTACTGTTATATTACTATTTATACTGCACTTTTACACCTAAACTTCCTAAACAAGTACTGAACTAAACAACTCGCAAACACTAAACACCCATCATGACCCACACCCATCTATACGCAAGCCCCACTACCGGTGCTACTACAATAATTAAACTCACAACACCACTATTACACCGACCTACAGCGACATCCACAAACACTCCACCAACACCACCACTAAGACTAACACCACAACTACACCGACCCACAACGACCTACACACACACACCACACTCCACCGACACTTTCTATCGTCCCCACAACACACGCATCGCGCAACTTTCTCCTTGTAAAACCGGGGCTGTGGTGAGTTCTCTCCTCCCAATGGTCCAATACTCTCCGCCCCACGGCCTCACCTAATCCTGCTTACCCAAACTGCCTACTCTCCCCTCCTATATTTCTCCTTCACCTACTCCTCCCTATCTCATCTGCCTGCTTCTCCTCTTCATTTCCCTCTAACCCATTTTTTCCTATCTCACCCTAGTTAATCTGCCTGTCTCTTACATCTTCCTCTCACCTATCCCTACCTGCTTCATCTACCTATTCTTCCTCCCCCTCATCATTATCCAATAAATCCCTGTCACCTACTCCTACCAATCCTGCTTATCTTCTCTTCCTCTTCTATTATTTCCATCTTATCTTCTGCCTACCCTATCATCTTGCTCTTCTTCCTCTTCTGTATTTCCTTATCTTTAACTCTTTGTCTACAATATTCTATCTACTCTTCTTTCTCCTCAACCAGTTTAATACCAATACACCAGTCCTGTATGAGACAGCCCTAGCATGTATTCAATATGGACAGTGGGTGTTAGCGCCGAAGTGGTGACATGTGGAGGTGTAGGAGGACTACTGGGCCTTGGGATAGGCTACTGCCCCCAAGATATAAGCCCTGAAGCCTTTGCCCAGAGTCGGACCAAAAAAAAAAAAAAAAAAAAAAAAACTCTTTCTCTCGCCTACTTCATACCGGTACCTACCCAGCTTGCCTAGTCCTCCACTTCCTATATTTCACTATTTCTGCTCCCTCGTAACTAGTCCTGCTCATCCTATATCTCACTCACACATACTCCAAACTCATATACCTGCTCCTCCTCCTTTTCTCTACTTCCCAATCATCCACTCCTGCCTACCCCAACTAGGCAACCTGCCCCTGCTGCTCCTCTCTATTTCACTCTCGTCTAATCCTCCTCTCCTCTTCAGCTTTTATAAATCTTTTCCTATAAATCTAGGAGACTTTTTCGTTTTGATCATTTGTCTACCATCTTCGTCCAACCCATTATGGCCTAATTTCATTCCAGGTCTACCATACAGTACAACGCCTTCTATTCAACTAACATCTTTCTGCACACGATCCAATTATCTTAAATAAATCTCCCTCTCCAGTCCTATGTGTCAAATTCTCGACGTTCACCTTTTGTCTTCAGAGTTCCAAGACATCCAATATTGTTCCATCCCCCATAAAATTACCTACTTCTTCATTCTTCCAATCTCCTTACATTGTCGCTGGAATGTAAGCACTTAGGGATTTAATTTACGTTATAATTATTCTGTTCGATAAGGAGAAACCCTGGCAGTCCAACGGCTTCAAAATTTAATTCAATTACTCTTTTTCACAACTGGGGAAACAAGTGCTTCATTTAAGGGAAAACTAAACAATTTTGTCAAGGAGAGAGAAATCCCAGCAATCAAAGAGTCAATCACATCCCTTTCGGCCATCAAAGCTTTCTCCCATTATCCAGTCCCAAATCTGCCCCAACCCGTCACACCGTTCCAGCATTAACCTCCTCACCACCATGACGTATTTTGCTGTCTATTCTTGCCTCCTTCAAACTATTTTACTTGGCACATGAGAGCTCGCGGTGGTATGAGTTAATTGAGTCTATATGTGTAACCCCCTGCCCCCCGGTGAAAAATTACAGTATATCCAAAGCTGAATTAAATCGTCCAGGGATAAAGACACTGCAATACAATAATACGTGTTCAAACTGTAGCAGGGGTTAACTTCATCGACTGGATTACATGTTAATATTTATGCTATTATCAAAATTTAATCAGAAACAGGAGACTCCCACTGAAGTGAAGTGATTAGAAACATATCTATTAACCCGTTTTATGTTGTATTTAGTACATTAATGCATATACACTACACAGTTATCTTTACTTACACTGAGTTTAATTCTATGTACGACCTTTGACACAGAAGAGTTTAATTCAAACTTTTACTTAGAATCCAGAAAAAAAATATTACCAGAGTTCTTATCAAAAACAGGCCAAACACCCCCATTCACTCATCAATCAAGACTCCGAAACTAACAAAACTCTCCTCATATATCCCGCCCCACCATCATTACGCTGCCCGCAGATATTACCCAATCCCGGATACCTCATTCATTTCCCTTACACATCCCTCCTTTCTTCCATCACAAAAGCGTCCGACTCCCCAAGACTAACTAACACATCGTACCCTTCCATCACTAGCCAAGACTAACTAACACATCTTACCATTCCATCACCAGCCCTCTTCGACTCTTACCTAGTACCTAATACCTCATCCATTTCCCTCAACAGCTACCTCCCTCCGTGTGTTTCTTATTCTCCTTGCTCCTCCTCCCCCTGCCTCCCTTAGTCCCGATTCCACTAAACTTAAACATCTACTGCCTTTATTACTACCCCCACCTCATATAACTTTATTTCACCTCCCACCTCATACCTAATTTCCAGTATCTTTATTACTATTCCCACCTGATACCTGATGTCCAATACCTTTAATAATACTCCCCCCTTATTTCTAATTTCCAATACCTCATCCCACACCCCAATACTTCCCTTTCCCACCTTCCACATCAAACTACAATACACCCAATCCCGTCATTAAGACTCATGTCTCTTACCTGATACCCAATACTTCATCTTCATACCGCACCTCATCCCTTATACTAACACCTACCTTCCGCGACTTCCTTTTCTCATCAGCCTCACTTCCCATCCTCACTATAACTGCCACACAAACTTACCCCAAACTACCCAATATTTCCCAACCCTTTATTAATACTCCCGGCTCACACCCAATCCCCAATATCTAATCCTCATACTCTACCTCTTCCCTTTCCCTAATACCTCCTCCTCTCACCTGCCACCCTCACTCGCAGCCCCACAAGCCAACCTCAAACTATCATAAAATCCATCATCCCTCCATTTTTGCTCCAGGCTCTTACCTTACCCCTGAATACCGCGTCCCGTTCCTCAACCTCTTCATCCCATGGTTGTCTTCCATACACACATACATACCATATATACATGCATACAGTGCCATTATCATCACAACCCCGCCTATTATTTTCCCACCTACAGTTGGGTCCGGCCAGAAGAGGGAAAGAAAAGGACACAGGGAGAACCAATCATCAGGATGCACAGTGAAATGGGTCATATATATTTCTCCTCCTCTCCCCAGACGATTTTCCAGTGGTTGGAGAGAGATTTCAAACCGGGTGAGATTACATATAACCTTTATCCTTTTCAATACAAGTAGTCTTACTTTTTAGTTGAATAAAATGTTATGTGGATACAAGGAATATACTAAATGATAAATGAAACGTCATCGTAGTGAAGGGGTTATTACTTCCCTCCCAGTCTCACTCAATACCTGGGCCTGTCAATGTGAGATTCAGCAGACCCAAGCCCAGCCATTTACAACACCACAAAAACATTACCGTACCATCCGTCCAACCATACCTGCTACAGTCCACCACGCTCCAATTGGACTTCACTCAGTGTCAATTTCTCTCTCTCTCTCTCTCTCTCAGATGAACAAAATCGTCAGGCGTTACCAAGAATAAGTCATCCTACTCAAGAGGGATTAAGACACACACACACACACACACACACACACACACACACACACACTCGCCAAGTTTCTTAAAGTATCAAAACATGTTCCGGGCCGCACTACAGCCATGATAATTTACATCAAAAGTGCGGCACTCCAGCATCATATTTTCAGACGAGTGTGTTGCATAAGTCATTATTCGGAGCTGCACCAATAAACATACATAGTTATTACTGCATATATCGTCAGACTCCAATTACCAGCGCAGTCATTATATATTTGAATAATTAGGAACTGGTAAAAAAAAGTACACAAATAAAAATGTCTCCATATGACGTGACTCAATTATATACTGAAATAATATCAATATATAAGACAGAACAATTTAGTTTCATTGAAAATGAATAACTTACTAGTGTTCTTTAACACTAGCTACGTAGCCTTAGCTATTTTGGTAGGCAATGCGTCAGTCGTTTAATGCACATATAATGCAAACGTACACTAAATAAGTTACACGAAACTAAGTAAACAATCATGAAAAACCAACAACTCACTATTACACCCAAAAGTTATTAAAAAACATTTCAAACCGATGATTTACAATATACGTATGAGCACCCAGCCTGTTACTTATATTTCCTTTATGGAAAAAAATAAAAAGGACAGAGTCTGCAAAATCTGCCCTTTACAAAATGTAAATGTACGCAGAACAGACCCAACTGCTGAGCGATATACTACAAAACTAGAACATTTACCTTGGGAGAATATGCCAATGGAATAATTTACCAGCGCTTAACAAAACTGAACGTATTAAAAAAATAATAATGAACCCAATACAGGATCTTATGCATATCTCCCCAATATAAAGAAGTTAACAACAACAGTAATTTCATCCATACTACCTGATTAGCAACGGACTGATGGGTAAACACATAAAAAAGTTCTAATACACAAATACGAATGTTTCCAACTATAAAATTAACGCTGATGGTTTAAAAAAAAAATTGTAACGTTGATAATAAAGAGTGTTTTATTACCTGCTTTACTATATTTCTGCCTACAATAAATAAACTGAAAACATATACAGGGATAAAAAAAAAAAGGGGGGGGGGGAAGAGACTGATAAACCCAACGAACACCTCCCTAAAACCTTCCATGGCTTATAAAAAAAAACACGATAACTTGATAACAAGGATAATTACCGGCTCATAAGGAAGGGGAAGGTGAGGGGAGGGGAGGGGGAGGGAGAGGGGAGAGAGAGAGAGGGGAGGGGTGGGTGGGAGAGAGAGAGGAGGAGAGTAGAAGGGTTGTTAGCGATGGCGGTGGGGAAGAAGGGAGGAGAGGGGAGAAAGGGATATACTGATAGAGGAAGGAGTGAAAATAAGACTCTGGTTTGGAGGGGAAAGGTAGCTTGATGGTGACTGGGAGAAGGGGTGGATTGGTGGGGGAGGGCGATGAGGAAGGATAGCCTGGTGGGGTTGGGTGGAGAGACTGTCTGCTGGTGGGGAAGAAAAAGGAACTGTTGGCAGAGAGGAAAGGGGGGAGGGAAAGTGGGAGACCTGGTGGAGAGGGGAAGATGGAAGAGAAATGGAGTGATGGTAGTGCGGGTCAGAAGGGAGGAAGAAAGGGACGACCCGGTGTTAGAGGGGCGTAGGCGAAAGGGTGAAGAGGGGTTACAAGAGAGTAGTGTGTTGCCCCTGAAGCCTTCATTATCGCATCATCATCTACAGGGCGACGGGCAGGTGAGTCAATTAAGGGCCCTCCACTTAACACTAACGACCCAGGTGACTAATTAATAGCATGCCCGCCGAGACTACAGGTAAGAGTAACAAGGTATATCGCGGTAATTAACAGGATAGATAGTAACGTGTCAACAAGGGGTTCATAATTCATCTTTGTCGTCCTCGTCAAATGTAAATAAAGGAAGGCATTTTAACATGACGGCTAGGCTGGTGAAGTGTTGACAGAAAACCCTTAAATCAGAAATCTTATAAACAGGAAGGTATTAACAGGGGAGGGTAACTAACAGGATGGCTAGTTGTGTTCAATGAAGGCTCGTAACTATTTTTTTAAGCAAGAAAGAAGGTATCAAAGGCCAGAAGCCCGAATACTTGTTCTCTTCATGAACAACAATAACAATAATAATAATAAGAGACAGCCAAATTGAAGATCCGTTCATCATCACAGACCTCACAAACATGGCTGGATTGACAAGGGGATGATAGCACCAGGAGAGCCGCCAACAAAAAGCAGTAAGTTATCATCATCAACAAACTACTATATTCCGTATCAGAGTATTTACCATCTTAGGTCTACAACGTCTTTCTATATTCACCCCGGCCATCTCCAGACGACTAGATTTAACTGACAGGAAGTTCATGAATAAAACCTTACCTATTTTTTCTTTTATGACTGCTGCCTCTCTCTCTCTCTCTCTCTCTCTCTCTCTCTCTCTTTGCTACCTCAATGGGAGTTTACTTACAAAAGCTTCACGTACTGAACGCGTTAATGACTCGCTTGTACAGTATAACCACTACTAATTAGCTTAAATCCGTAATTATATCCGTATTACATCAAAAAGTTACATCATTTTTTCAGTCAATTTTTCTATAAACGCTTAAATCCGTAAGTATATCCGTATTACATCAAAAAGTTACATCATTTTTTCAGTCACTTTTTCTATAAACACAACACATTAAAAACTCCATTCAATTAATCGCTACGATAAATATTAGCGCACATGGCCTGAATGGAGGAGGAAAAAAAAAAAGTAATCTGTACAGTGTCAGTTATCCCTCTAAATTCTCGGCGTACCTCATAAACAATCTAGTAAATATACACAACGAGTTAATGCATAAGTCATAATCGGCAGTCTTTCATCTCCCTCTTAGTTTTACATAAGACCTCTTCGGAGATTTAGGTCAGTGTTCCCCTCCTCCTCTTTCCTTTCCCTTCTCTACCCTCCCTCCCTCACTTCCCTGCCGCTCTGTCCTCCACTGTTTTCCTTGCCCTTGCATCTCTTTCATCCTTCTCTCCCTTGTCCTTCAACTCATTACACCATTCGCCTTCTACCCTCTTCCTCCCATATCTTCTTTTCTCTCTCTCTCTCCTTACTCGGCTTCTCTCACCCAATCTGTTTTCTTCCCTCCCTCCATGCCCTCTCTTTCTTACTCCCCCCTACATGTTTCATATTTCTCTCCTTTTCCTCTGCTTCTCCCTTTCTTCATTTATTTTTCTATATTTTTCTTCCAAATTCTGCTCCTCTTCCGTCTTCTTCACTAAAATCTCTCGTACTGCCCTCCTCTTCCTCATTTTCCCTCCATTCTCTCTCTTATCTTTTTCATCTCTCCTCCCTCCCATCCACCTCCACCCTTTTTACTTTCCACCCTAATTCCCTTTCATCCCCCACTAACCTTTGATCTCCTTCGTTTCTTTCCTCTTTATCGTCCCCTGCCTGTTCTTCGTCTTTCCCACTCCCTCCTTCCGTACAATCATCGTCTCTCACTCTCTCTCTCTCTCGTTTCCACATTCTTTTCCATCATCTCTCAGTCTTTACAAGCATTATCCCTCTCCCTCTCTCTCTCTCTCTCTCACACACACACACACACACACACAGTCCTCCAATCCCCCTCTCTTCTTCCCACACTTATTTACCTATTCATAATCACTTTCCGGACCCTATGCTCTCTCTCTCTCTCTCTCTCTCTCTCTCTCCAAACTCGTTTCTTCAAAGTCATCCCCCCTCCCACTTTCTCCACCCTCCTTCCTTTCGCTTCAGCTCTAACATTCCTCTCTATTTCCCCCCTTTCCACTCTTTTCCTTTCACGTTATCTTCACGTCTCTTTCTCCTCTGTCCTTACATTCCTTTCTCTCTCCTAAATCCTCCTCCTTCACACTACCTCTACCCCCCCACTCCCACCATACTTCCCTCCACAGTCCCCCACACACTCATCGTACTCCTCCCTCTCGCCTTTTCCATCAACATTATAATCCTCTTCCAACTCCTTAACATCATCGTCATCCCTCGTTTCCTATCTATCTTCATATATTTCCATTCTATCTTCTTCTACTTTATTTCTCCTTTCTCCTTCCTCTACTCTCCTTCAAACCTTCCCTCTTCTTTACATCTCTCACCTTCTACCTCCCAACTTCCCTGCCCCTCTCTCAAACTGTCTTTCTCCATCCAGTCCCTTCCTCCTTCCTCCCTGGCCTTCATTCCTCCTCTCATCTCTTCTATACTTCTTTCAGAGCATCCTCTCTCTCTCTCTCTCTCTCTCTTTCCTCCGTTCTCTTCACAACCCTCCCTTCTCCACACACACACATCCCTCCTCCTACGTCCCTTCCCTATCTTCTCTCCTTCTTATAATCCCTTTCAATGTTTTCTTCGTAGACGCTCCTCTTTCTACAAACCTCCTTCCTTTTCTCCACTCCTCTCAACCCCCTCCTTCATCATACACCTCCCTCCTCCTCCTTCCCTCCTCTTCATTCCTCCCTTTTCCTTCCCTCTACTCCCCATTAAAACATCCCTTTTTATACCTTCCACCTCCTCTCCACTCCTCTCATCCCCCCCCCCTCTTCTCCATACACCTTTCTCCTCTCACCTCCTTGTCTTTCATTCCTCCTCTCTCCTTTCCTCCCGCGGGACGTAGGGAGGAAGAATCAACAGGATCCATTACTCTTAATTTCCCGACCTCCTCCTCTCTCGTCCGGAAAAAAAATAAAATAAAATAAATCTTGTATAATATCACGTCTCCTGACACGTTCGTTGTTCTTTCTCTTCCTGTGTCCTGCTAATCTAACCCTTTCAATGTATCCTGCTCTGTCCTGTTTTCGTCCTTTATTTTGCTTGACTTTCTCAAAATTAAACAAATAAATAAATGCCCTGTCCTTTCTTCTTGCTCTTCATTTTTTTTTTCGTCTTAACCCTATCAAAAATCCATCCATCCATTCATCATCCAATCCTACGTTGCCCCATGAGGAGCGTAGGAGCCCGGGGCTAGCAAGTTGTTCCTGACCTTTAAGATGAAAGTGACCAGCCTCACTCATCCCTGAGTGGCATTACGTGAGCAATAAACTCCAACCTCCCCTTGGATATAAACCTTCACCAGCTCAATCCGATTGGAGTGCTGTAATTACCCACTGAACCACCAGGCGCCAAAACTTGGTTATATGGTTACCACCCAGCGTAGTAAATGATTTCCTTGTGTACAGGAAACCATTTGGCTTGTCACTCACTCTACAGTCACCCACTGGCAGATGGAAGAGGAAAGAATAAAGGAAAGAAAGACAGAAAAGGAAGTTTAAAGTTACCCGTAGGCAAAAGGACGAAGAAAGAATGAAAGAAAAAATGATAGAAGAGGATGGAAGGAAAGAAGGATGAAGGAGAGGAAAGGGCAGACACCCGAGAGCAGCACAACATCGAGTGGGTGGATGGTGAGCGCCCCCACCCCTTTCAAAAATATATAAAATAGATACATAAATGAAATTAAAATAATGTTACCCCTTCTTTGACATGCGATTTCTTTTCGAGTTATATAGTTCTGTTCTGTCCTGTGTGAATCTGCCTTACACCATGTCCAATTTTCCTGTTCCGCCCTGTCCTCTCATTATCTGTCCTAACTACACCCCTCTTCCGTGTCCTGCAGTGCCGTTTCTGTTTTGTCTTGCTGTATCCTGCGTTAATCTCCCCCGTGTTATGTCTCCTGCTTTCTTCTGTCCTACTATTGTACTCTGGTCTGTCTCGTTGTCCATTACTTGTCCTGATTAACTCTTTTTCGTGTTCTTAATTTTTCTCCTAATCTGTCCTGCCATATCCTTTGTCTATCAGCCACGATTAATGCATCCTGCTTTCCCACTTTCGCCAGTCACTCCCTCCACTCTCCTTTCAATGGTGGGGACGAGGAAGGCAATGAGAAGGATGGCAAGGCCACCCCATCCCCCACCTTCCCCTAGCCAATCTTGGGCCGAGGCCCAGCCGAAAGGAAAGGTGATGGCCTTTCGGGTGTGGGGCGAGCCTGCCAGTACAGTGCTACCCTACGGTTGTGAACGGGCTTAAATACTGTTTCATGGGAGTGCTTATCATGTGGTACTGAACAGACTTGAGATCAGCTTCGACCTAGTATCCGTCAGACTAATAACAGTCAGGCCTAGTACTGCAGCAAAAATACTAGCAGCGTACTAAAAGCAGTGCCCCCCCTGGGGAGGGAGAGGGAAGGAGTACTTCCTCGGTATCCCTGCTTATCGTAACAGGAGACTAGAAGGGGCCTTTCTGCCTCCCATCTTTCCCTCTTTACTGTCTTCTCTTCTGTCCTAGCTCTCTTCTTGATATTTCCGTGTTTCTTCAAGCCTTTATTTTCCTTCTTCTCCTATCAGGTTAGACGTATGGATACATGACATCAATAGTCTGACTTCCCATTTATGATGACCGTTTCTCCCTTACACCACATTCACGCCAAGACCTCTTCAAAGCCAGCCTTAGTGCCATACAGGTAGAGCCGTATTATGATTTGGTCCTAGGTCTTCAACACTCCTTCCCCTTCTACCACCATAATAAACTCATTAGAGTAAAAACAGCATAGGCAAGATTCTCCTCTAGTAGTAATCTCGTTAGGTCAGGAGGCTTATCTGTTCCTCAGCTATTTATTATTCAAACTGCACCTTCAGTATTCGCTTGCTTGTTGTGTATATATTCCATACTCATGTAGTCTGCAAAACTGACATACTGTACTGATATGAGATTATTACTACGAAGCATTTGCAACAGTTAACTGTCAGCGGATACTGTTTTTTAATCCCTTCACTACAAGAGGCCTCCCACAAGCCTGAATGAAATACGCAAATATACAATCGTCACTGAAGGGGTTGAAAAAGAGGTTCCCAGGAGATAATGGCGCTTTGTGCTGTCATCGCCTGTGATACTAATCAACTAACTAGGTCCTAATGAGGCCAGTGTAATGTGCTGCGTCCCACTGCGTCTCTAGCTGCTGGGCGATGTGGCGCTTAATGACTTGTCCTGCTGCGCTATTTCAATGACATCCACAGCAGTTGGCTCTCTCACTCCTCACACCAGCACTAGGAACCAACACATATCTACCCTACCCTAACCTAACTTCATTACCGGAGGTGACGTGATGACCATGCTAACTGGCTCCCCTCACTCTTACACCAGTATCCAAAACCATCATTCAGCTTTTAACTTTATCCTAACTGCCGAGAGAGCTCTTGCTGTGCCAAACTGTTTCAGTCACCTCCAAAGCAACTACTTTCCCTCACACTTTTACACCAGTACCCGGAACTACAACTCATCTTCTAACCTAACCCAACCACACAAACGGGGGAGATAGGATGGGTTATGCCTTCCAACGACTTCCACACCAGCTGATACTCTCTTCTTTACATCAGTACCTAGAATTACCACTCATCTTCTAACCTAACCTAACTAGCTGAGGAGAATGTCTTGTGTGTGTAATGATCGTTCAATAACCCCCACATTAGTTAGTTCGCCATCTTGAAAGTTAATTTACCCTAACTACTGAGAGAGAGAGAGAGAGAGAGAGAGAGTGTGTGTGTGTGTGTGTGTGTGTGTGTGTGTGTGTGTGTGTGTGTGTGTGTGTGTGTGTGTGTGTGTGTGTGTGTGTGTGTGTGTGTGTGTGTGTGTGTGTGTGTGTGTGTGTGTGTGTGTGTGTGTGTGTGTGTGTGTGTGTGTGTGTGTGTGTGTAATGACTTGTCCCACTGAGCCAAGCTATTTCAATGACCTCCACAACATCTGCTTCCCTTCTATTCCTTAAGAATCCGGAACCAACACTGTTTCTTTCCTTATCGCCTAATTTTTGCAAGAACAGACACTCACTCTCCCTTCCCATCTTTCCCACTTCATTTTCATTTCGTCATGTTCTTTCTTTCTTAATTCATTTTTTTTTCTTCTGGATCGTCATCATCATCTTTCTTTGTTATTTAAGTTTACATGTCTCTCTTTTCCATTTCAGTTTTGTTTAAGACTTCAGCAATCATTTTACTTCCCTTTGCTCCTCAATCCGACCACTTATATATTTTACTTGTCATCTAGCTTTTGCCATAAGAATCATACATTTAACCTTCGCATTTCCTTTCTGAAAAAAGAAAACAATGTTTAGAACCCCGCCTGTGCGCCTCATGTATGAATGACGGCGACTCCGGTGTTACTGCACTTGGGGCGTGGCGGCTGCGTGGAACCAGTTATAATGTGCGTGTGACCGAGCCTTAACATAGGATTATGGTGGTTCGGCAGTCACCGCTACCTTGGGGTCATATCCACCCCTGTCCGTTTCTGTGGCATCCTTCGTTATTGCTTCATATGACCTCACTAATATGATGATCTCGATTCTGGTTCGTTCTCATCTCACAGGCAACGACGTTTAAAAGTATTTACCACAGTACAAGTAATAACAGGGTGGGAAAGGAAATACTGATGACAACGACAATAACGACAACAATAATAATAATAATAATAATACTAGTAACAAAAAAATTAATACAATATCGCCTCTCCTTTATTTTCGTTTCTCAAACAACTCGCTCTTTATCAACATTTACGATCTGGACTCAGAGGCAGCTGTCGTTAAAAATTACGACCTCATCTCACGCCTGATTCTCGCCACATAAGAAACTCCGCAGTATCTAAATATATCCAATCGTCTTTGTCCGATTCTCCCCTCCCAAGCAAACTGGTCTGTATCTAAGTATAGGATCTTGTCGCCGTCTGATTCTCACTGGAGATGGACGCCTTCCCGTGGTGGCTCTACTGCCCAGTTATTCACACATCTATAAATTTCTCTCTATTCCCCGAAGGGAGGATGGCCAACTGCCAATGGGCAATCATGCTGGTCCACGTCCATGAGTCAGGGGCTACAACAATAAACTGCAACAAAAAACTTTCAGTATCTCTCTCTCTCTCTCAGTAACTACGTCGTCACAAGAATTGCGGCCCACCTTTGTCACAATCCTACCATTCTAATTTTCTCTCGCCACTGTCAGACGATTTTATTCATAAGAAAAACCCCTCGTACTGACGGAAGCAGCAGTATTTTCTCTATTATTACCTCAACGACCACAGGATTTTCGTCAGCTCTGGTAAGACTCCATATAAAGGCAGGATTAGCCGGTTTGATTGCTCCTCGCAGGCAACCCTGTTCTGCCTTACCTCGTTCATGATTCAACTCAGCATTCATTTATTTTCAAACGTACCCATTCAGTCATTGCTAATACCCATTTCAAGCATTCTTATATACCCCAGCCATTCCCTCTCAAAGTAATTATGGTACAATTAACCTTGTCCAGCTTTCATTATTCTTCAAAGCACTTTCTCTCCGGTTACTCCACTTCCACCACATTAACTTCCCTTCCATTACCTTTCAACAAATCTCTTCGAAAGCAACCTCAAACACCACATAGTCCCACGGCCGCATTCGATTCTACCTCTACGGAAAAAAAGGTTCTCTAACCAACCAAGCCTACCGTGCATTACCCCATCCCTTCAAAAACAAGCTCCAACCAGCTTCACTCCACACTGTCAAGTGCTGTTCTTTTCCACATAACTCCCTGTAATCCCAAGCCTAGTCCCGCCCAGCCCTGCTCGACAAACTCCAAAATAAAGCTATCGGATCAAATCTACTCCGCCCTGACACACACCCGCCCCGATCTATTATACAGTATATATTTAAAAAAAAAAAAGAAAAAAAAAAAATCTCGCACTATACTAACCCTCCCAGCATAAACCCATCTACCCAAACCCGCCTCTACCTATCCCTTCAAACCCCATCATCATCATACACTTCTCTAGAATGCAGCCCCTCATGCATTCAACCTCTCCACCATTAGTACCTCCAGAATGCAACCCCTCCATCATAAACCCCGCCTTATCTTCTCCCTCCAGCCCCGCCCCGCCTCGTCCTATTCCACAAGTGACCCCTAACCCCGACCCCAGCCACTAGGGGCCATAACCTGCGACAACAAAACTTTTACATCTTCTTCTCAGTCCACCCTCGCCTCGTGCCCCCCCTTGCCACTCTCTCGCTAGCCTTCTTCTTCATATTCGGCTTCCCTCCAGTACAATTTCTTCCTTCTTCTTTTCCTCCTCCTCCTCTATATTCCGCTTCGTGCTGTTTGTCTCTTCCGTCTTTCTGCCCTCACCTTCCTTTATATTCTGTGTCCCTTCCTTACAATCTCTTCCTCCTTCTTCACATTTTTTCCGTCTCAATCTCTTCCTCTCTTTCATATTCTGCTTCTATCGCGATCCTTTCTTCCTTTTTCAGTTTCAGCTCTCCTTCATCAAAATCTCATCATCCTTCTTCACATTCTGTTTCATCCATCACGATGTCTTCTTTCCCTTGTTATCTACAATATGATTCCCTACATCACAATCTTTTCTTCCTTCCCTCCTCCGTCAAGTGTCCTCCCCTGTCATGGTCTACTTCTTCTATCGTCTTAGTCTTTCCCTATCTTTCCGTCTCTTTCTTCTTCATTCTTTTACAGCCTCTTCTCTTTCTTCTGTCTCATTCCGTCCCTACAAGTCTCGTTTCCAATCTCTTCCCTCACACTCCCTTTCCCTTATCCTTCATCAGTCTGTTCTTACTTTACTGTCTCTTTCCCTCGTCCACCGGTTTCTTCCCTCCCTCAGTCTTATTTCCTTCTCTGCAGTCTGTCGTTCCGTCCTGTCTCCTTCCTTCCGAACAGCTTCTTTCTTCCTCAGTGTTTCTCATTTTCAATACAGATTTCCTCTTGCCTCTCTCATTCCTCCTCCTCACTTACATATCCTCTTTCCCTCTCCACATTCTCCTCTCAGAGTTCCTGCATCTCTACTTCCAGCATCTTATCACAACTATCTCTACACACACACACACACACACACACACACACACACACACACACACACACACACACACACACACATTGTGCTGAAAATTATTTTTGCGTGGATAGAATGACCACTAACCTTTTCTCCCGAGCCATTTACTTCTTCACTTTCTCCTCTCATCCTCACTCTTTCTCTCTTCTCTCATTTTCTCTTCCCTCCTCCTGCACATTAACCCCTTCCCCCTCACTCTCTCTTCTCCTCCCTCACGCTCTCCCCTCCCCCTCTTACTCTTTCTTCCACCCTTCCTCCTTTGCTCTCTCTCCTCCCTCACGCTCTCCCTAACCCCTTCCTCAAGTTACTCCTGCTTCTCTCCGCCTTCAACTCCATTCATATTCTCCCCACGTATCCTCTCTCTCGTTTCTTCAAGACTTTTTCCTCTTAAAACTCTCTCTCTCTCTCTCTCTCTCTCTATGTGGGTTCACGAGCACAAAACACCCCCTCAAACTCCCATTCCCGTTTTTCACCCACCTTCCCTCTGCTAAACCAAACACCACCCACCATCCCTCATATTTATACAGACGGACATTTTTTTACACACTTAGTCTCCGGCTCGTATTCTCATTAACTCACGACGCCTTCTATTCTTTCTTCCTTACCAATTTATTTCAAGTCATGGCAGGTTAATATTCTCCAGCAATTAATCATGAAATCTCTGTCAGCACTGGATATGAATATGAAATGAGAATATTTAGACGTAATATTTAAGATAAACTAATGAGAAAGGGGAGATAAAAAGTGTCCTAAGCTCATGAATATAATGGCATTTTTTTTTTTTTTTCTGACGTCCTTTCTCCAATGTTTTCCGATTCTTTCTCAGCCTCAGGTAGCCTTGCGTAGGTGTACTGGATACCAAGCAGCTTCAACAACGAATTTGCATTTCAAGGCAGCAAGGGAACAAAATGTTTTCATTCTCTCTCTCTCTCTCTCTCTCCTAACACACACACACACACACACACACACACACACACACACACACCAAATATCATCCCCTCCATCCATACCTCCCTCTCCGTTCCTTGTACCGCACGTTCTACTGGGCGCACCGCAATCCTCCCAGTTCCTTGTACCGTACCATAAATTTATCTGCCACTTTATGAATCCACTGACCGACGCAAAGTCTTGTGAGGGGTGACCAAAACACAAAAACTTCCAGGCATTTCTGTCCCTTTAAAGTAACGACCTTCTCTTCCCCAACACACAACCTTCCCCCATAACAAAAGCAACCAGAGGCATACCTGTCCCTACTCAATCAAAACCCTCTTCCCCTAACACACCACATTATATTCTCTTGCCTTACCTCCCCACCATAGTCTATCACCACCAACATCTTTCTGTTTGAAGATCTTTCTGTTTCCTCCCTTTCCATCCCTCTATTCATCAGCTCCACATTTTTTTTTTCTTTTTACCTCTCACCTTAACCACTTCAATCGTTCGACGTCTTCCATAATTCGTTTTTGCTCTCTAAGACAGTTTAATTTTTTTTTTTTTTTTTTTTTAGAAGAAAGGTTTAGATATAGCCTTCACTGTCATCACTACAAGAGAGATTTCCTGAGGTCAACAAAATCGTCTCGAGATATTCAAGATATACAAAAGACGTCCTCATAGTGAAGGGTTAACCTCCTGAATCTGATGATGGGGCTTTTATTTTATCCTTACTACCTTCAGACGATTTTATTTTATCCTTACTACCTTCAGACGATTTCAGTTACTTTGGGCTTGCGCCCCTGTAGTAAAGATATGATGAAGACTTTAAGTGCTACAATTTCAGAAGTTTTTCCTAAGGTGACTAAAATCGTTTGTAAGGTGCAAGAATAAAGTGGAAAAGTACGTTATCGGACTGACGGGGTTATGTTCAGGCTCCATTCCCTCTCCCTACAGCTCAGCCCCTCCTTCCTCTCATGCTTCTCACTTTCCTACCACCGATGTTCATTCTACTTGCTCCTTTCAGTCAATCAATCAATCATTTCCTGTGGCACCCTCGGGGATGCATAGGACCTCGATGAACTCACAGCACCACATCCTATCTTGTGCTAACTCCTTAAGATCTCCCCAACACTCATCTCCAGCTTCCCGTCTCATTGTCCTCACCCACGTCTCTTTTGGCCTTCCTCTACCTCTCCTACCAAGTGCCACCCACCCTGGTGTACCTCGTACTATTCCCTGTCTCCTATACACATGTCCTAGCCACTTCCATCGTGAGAACCTAACATATTCATCGACCGGCTGCACTCCCGTTATTTCTCTAATTCTACTATTTGGTATCCTTTCCCACCACTTAACTCCTAATATTCTTCTAAGTGCTTTGTTTTCAAACACCAAGAATTTATTTTCCATAGTCACTGTGCTGTACCAAGACTCGTGTCCATAAATTAAGATACTCCTAACCATTACCTTATAAAGTTTGATTTTTGTATGCACAGAAAAATTTTTATTATTCCAAATATTTTTAAGCATTCCCATTGCCTGATTAGCCTTCTTTAACCTTTCCTCGAATTCAAAGTTCAAAGAACCATCCTTGGCTAAATAAGTACCTAAATATTTAAACCTATCAACTTGCTTTACAACCATACCTCTAATTACACATTCCTGCGCATTTTCCATATTCATATTGATTATTTCAGTTTTTCCACAATTAATAACCAAACCCACCTTGCGACCTTCACTCACCAAACAGTCCAACACTCTCTGCATCTCTCCTGGCCCATCACAAATCAAAACTATATCATCTGCATAATCTTAAATCCAAACGTTTCCTGTTCTCTCCCCAAAGTATACCTGCACCGGTTTCTGTTCCAACGCGTTTCATAATGTAATCAATGACCAATATAAATAGTAAAGGCGATAGAACACCACCTTGAATTACTCCGGACTTGACTTCATACGAATCACTCAGACAACCATCAACCATCACTTTACAAAATGTGTCCTCATGCATGTTCATAATGACCCTCACAAACTCCTCTGGTATTCCATAATGTCTCATGATCTTCCCCATAGTCTCTCTCGAAACACTATCAAAAGCCTTTTCAAAATCAACAAAACAAAGACTTAACGGTACTCTTATTTCATTAACTTGCTGCATCAAATGCCTAACTATAAAGATCTGATCATTGCAACCACGTCCCTTTCTAAAACCAGCCTGTTCATCCCCCAGAATACCCTCAACCACCGGCTCCAACCTATTTAACAACACTCTACTGAAAACTTTCAAAGCTATCGGTGACAAAGAGATTCCCCTCCAATTACCACATTCACTCAGGTCTCCCTTCTTCGGAACTTTCAGTACCATATATATATATATATTTTTTTACTTCTGATTGTGCCAGGCGATTTTATTCCGATTACCAGAAACCTAGAGTAGTAAAGGAGCTTACATTTTCACTGTTCGTCTTATTTAGGCATGAACAGGTACCTCAGTATGTTCTGGGTAACGTTACATGAATTTGTTTAGGTTGAAACAAACCCACAGTAACGATGGGTGGACTCACTAATACGCCCATCCCCTTCCAAATGCTCTCTCAAGATCCTCTCAGCCTTCAGTTCTCCCACTCCCCCACTCTACCTTTCCGTCCCCCTTCACCCATCCCCTTCCAAATGCTCTCTCAAGATCCTCTCAGCCTTCACTTCTCCCTCCCCCCCACCTCCACCTTTCCGTCCCCCTTCACTCCCCAGCCCCCTCCCTCCCGGTCTTCCTGGTGGTACGGAAGCCGCCTATCACAGCCCCCTACCCTCCCATTACCATCCGGCAGGCCTCTGCGCCCTTTGCTTACTGTTTCACCCCTCCCTCCACACACACAAACAAACATACACAGCCACGTTTCCGTGCAAACACACATACACACAGCCTACACACACAACATGTACATATTCATGCACAAACACATGCATGCATGAATGCATACATACACACATAGGGTACATACACAAAAACAAGCACACATAAACCTACGTTAACCCCCCCCACCCCAACACACACACAAAGACCTCTCTGTAATCTCACGACCGTCTCACTCCCATACACCTGTCAACAACCCTTTTATTCCATACGGCAGGTAAACAACACAAGAACCCTGACCGCCCTTCGAGACCCTAGACGTTCTCCCAAGACCCTGAACTTTCTCTTTAACCCTGAACGGCTCTAGATCCTGCCGTTTTCTTCTACGTGCAGTTCAATAACGATCTTAAGAAAGGACCACATCTCTGAAAGATCCGTTCAGTACAAGAATGCTTTTCATTTCGTGTTTAATGTCCCTAGACGATTTTACTATGCTTAGAGGATATTTTCTTCCCCAAACAGGGGAGGTTAGAGGCATCTTCAATGAACCCTTCACGACGAGATCCATCATAAGTTTTATAAAATCGTCACGTGGTAGACGGATTAAAATGAAAAATGTCTCCGTGGTCATTGGGATAATGGGCACTTGACTCTTCCGTTCCCTTGCCTGTCGTACACTCGCCAACAACCTCTCACTCTGAACGGCACGCAAATAGAAAAAGTGATCCTGAACGTTCCACCCAGAATGTTTCTTTAAGCACCGGAACGTCTATTTCAAGTCTGCCATTCCCTTTCCCCGTACACATCTGTCAACAACTCTCACTCTGATCCAGATTAGCCTCAAAACTCTCTTAATCCCCTGAACGGACACTCTTATTATGCTGTGAACCTACCTCTTAAACCCCTGATCGGCTGTTTAAATGTGCTGTTCCCCTGCCTGTCCAATCAACGTCCCTGTCACCCTGAACGGCAAGGGATGAGAGAAACAAGGAGCGTGAACGTCCTGGTGACCGTGAACGCCTCCCTTAATCCCGCCGAATGGACCCTTAACCCGGTCGTTCAGGACGGCAACAGAATGAGACACGAGGCCGTATTCCCGTGGACTTTGTAGGCTCCCAAACACCCCTCAAAATCCCATTCCCGTTTTTCACCCACTTCCCCTCGGCTTAACCAAACAACACCTTCTCCCTCGCCATATTTACCTTTTTTTTTTTTTTTTTTTTTTTTTTTACTGTCTCTGTCACCAGCTTGTTTTTGTCGTATCTTTTTTCCTTTCTTTGTTTTCCTTGTCTTTCTTAACCTTCTCTGCCATAATAAGACTCAGGTTCCCATAATCACTCTCCGCTGAATAAAATCGTCTGGCGTTAGCTGGAATAAAAAACTTTGAGGTATCCTGGAATGGGTAAATGGTGGCAGCTTCAACACTCCCTGGGTCATTTCCTCACTCTAAGCTGAGTACTGTAAAATCGTCTGGCGTTTGCTGATCGTGAGATGGTAAACTAGATGGGTTGAAGGACACAAACTCCTTCCATATCTAGTAACTAGTCTTCAATGCGATTCATTTTTTCGTGCCACCAAAAGACAATCTTACGAAGGTTGAGAGATCGGTCGTAGTGAGGAGGTTAATGCAGTTCTTCATTTTAACAAAAAAAACACAAAAACAAATCTTCATGTCATGCCAAACACGGAAAAACAATCATCCAGAAGTTCTACCTTTAAGCAAAACAATATGCAGTAAAGCCTTTAACACCTTCATTAACAGAGGGCCTTGTTAACCTCTTCAATCCCATGACGTACCAACGTTATTCTTTATTCTTGCTACCTACAGACAATTTTATTCAGCTTAGATATCTTTGCTAGAGAGGTCAGGTATATACAACTTCACTGCGAAAAATCTTCCATGAACCGACTGGAAAAAATCATTTAGGCTGGCCAAGATATAACAGAAATGTTGTGAAGGGATGAACACAGCGGTTTATATATATATATAGATAGATAGATAGATATAGATATATAAACAGATAGACTGATAGATGATAGATTGATAGACAGATAGATAGATATAATTATATATAAGCCTAAGGGTTGTGGGAGTAATTCAAATGTCGTCATTAAGGTGGAAAAACAACCTCACTTCGGGAGATCTTTCCTATGCCGACTGAAATCGTCTAGCAACAGCAGGCATGAAATACTCCCAGGAAGGAAATATAACACCATTATACATTAACAAACATGTATACATAACTGATCTACGGAAATTAAAAGTTCTGTATCTGTTACGTTATTTTGCATCTGGATGAAATCCCCGACCACAGTCATGTGACACAAATCTTTAAGCTCTTACTGGTATGCCAGTAATTCATTAACAAAGGTAATTCAAAAAATGGTTGGCACATTACCAACACACCGGTACTATTTCCGCTACCAGACACCTTTATTCAGTTGGGAGTGAGTCATAGGAACCTGAGAGTTAATAATCATGAAGGCAGAATATATCTTCAATAATAAACTACAATTCCTATAATATTTCTTGAATGAGTAAATCTTTAACTAAAGTCATACGGGAAGAGATCCAGACATCCCTACCAGTAGCCTACGTCATTCAATCTCCAGTTATTACCAACGCGGCAAAATGGACAATAATTCACGAACTGAAGTTACTAGGTTACGTAACCACATGTCTTTGTGCCGGCGTCAGGCGGAATGTGAACTAGTTAGCACGATCACATTTACACTTTTTCTTCTTACAATCACCATGAGATTTATGTTGGGTTTAAGGGCTCCTCTCGTAGTGAAGGAGGTTAATAATCCAATGTAATCATTTCGGAATCATGAAGAGCTTTACTCGTACATTACATTCTCGCTTTCACTAGAAGCTTTTATAAAACTTACGTTGGCCGGGGCGACCACCACCAAGCCACTACATGTACTAGTGCGAATTTCAGGTAACTTTACACTCAACAACGAGCCAAATGGTCACTGTCAGCCCAGAAAACTATTATAGTCCAGGGCGACTGCGAGGACATACGGCCCCGTAACTGCTCTCTCGTTAATGTTTGGTGGTGTCGTCCAGCTGACATAAGTGGGAAGACCTAGACACGCTAGTTTGGTTCATGGTCTCTACCCGAAAACTTGGAAGGTAAAAATTATGGAAAACTTCTCGTGGTGAAAGGATAAAAATTCATACAAGTACCAGAATATGCCATTAAAATTTTACGATCTCTGAAGACTAAAATGAGCAATAAATCTTAAAGAATAATTGGTGTATTATTTGGTAAGGGTGTACATCCGTGAACAATATCGTGCGTAACGCTGCGGCTCATAAAGCACAGTGGCGTGACAGGAAGTGCACAGACGTCACCCGTTAACCTGCCTGCCTCCCAATGCCCAACTACTGTACCGTCACGTTATATTCCCCGCCTTCTAATGCCCAACAACTGTACCCTAACGTTATACTCCCTGCCTCCCAATACCCAACAACTGTACCCTAACGTTATACTCCCTGCCTCCCAATACCCAACTATTGTACTGTCACGTTATACTCCCTGCCTCCCAATACCCAACTACTGTACTGTCACGTTATACTCCCTGCCTCCCAATACCATACCCCCAACTACCGTGCCGTTACATTATACTGCCTGTCACATAACCAACTGTACCGTCGCAACGAATTATAACTTCAATATACCTGTCGTCTCCCACACCACCACCACATAACAAAATTTCCATCACCATCATCATTTACTACTACTACTTCTACTATGACTAACTATTTCTTATCTCTTCCATCTCCACTCACTTAATACCAGGATACAAGGACCTCTTACACCATCACTTAGGCCAGCATATACAAATTATTATTATTATTATTATTATTATTATTATCACCACCTCTTTTCCTACCATCGCCCACTTTCAATACCAGGACACATGGTCACCTCACACCATCAATCAGACCCTCATATACTATTATCATTGTACGATTTTTTTTCTCTGCCATCAGCCAAAAGATATATGAGCTCGCCTCTCACAGCATCCCTTTTCCTACCATAAACCAGATTTTTTTCCATAGCTATTTCTTCTCTATGTGTGTAAGACAGTTGTCAGACCGAAAGAATGATGGAGATATATACGAGAGATTAGAAGGGAGGGGGTAGGGGGTCGTCGGAATAGAGGGTCATTTCTCAGTAGGGATAACATATAGAGGTTCTTTTTGTCAGTCACACCTCACAGGATGCAGCGTCAGGAAACAGACGGATTGACAGATAAAGGCCACTCAAATGACCCACCGGCATTCACCAAGATCCATCCGTCCCGCCCGTCATTTACACGAATTTCATCCCTCATTCCCTCCAAATTTGTAACCTGTAATTAGTCACCATACTGGGAACGTCCACTTGAGCCTGGAGACACACACACACACACACACACAATACCGTAGCAGAAGGTCGTACTCTAAGTGAGATTGGAAATTTCCTTTTAGCCCTTCCTTAGCAATTTATTCTGCTCATTACACCTCAATACTCTCCAGTGTTGCACCGATACAAGCTATGTCGATTTTAAAACAATATAAATAGCATAGGATAAGTTAAGACGTAATATGCTAAACAAATCGCTAAGGATGAGGTGTTACAAAGCCTCCTGTGGCATCTACAATACGTGTCTGAACCCTCCACTACACCGTAACAGCTGTGACTGAACACAAAACCATGAGATCATCAGTTCACTGCCTCTACCAATGGTCCAACACCCAACCACCCTTTACCACAATATTATTACATTGATATTCAAGTCATTATGTTCCCCTCGCAACAATAACCGCGGCAACAACGATTCACCCACACACTGACCAGAATATGTTATCACTGAACTCTCACGCACCCAAACACTCAACATCCGAATTCACAAACATTTATGATATTTCCACAAAATGCAAAGTAACATTTTTTCGGTGCCATATCAAAAAAGAATCACACGTAAGGATGTAATCCTTGGGATAAATCCAGCCGAAGTACATCGCACAACAGATAACGTATGGTCATGTTTCTTCTGATAAATACGCAATATTTGCTCGTGATTATCTGTTTCCAAATTAGTAAACGCTGCCTAATGCCCCATGGCTTACTTATAATGATGGTTAGAAGAAGTCTGTCGTTAACCTGACAATAATAATGTGTCCACACATATTCGCATTCATATTAGTGCTTTCAATATCGTTACAAGAAAACATAACTTCTCTCACTAAACGAAAACTAATACAACAATATACCGGGTGATTATACACTAACAGACGGTATGCACAACAGCTTCAGAAAATATTACACATCCAGTATTTTTTACCCGAACAATTTAGCTAAAACTTTCGTATTAATAAAATTATAAGTTATTCTGAGATTCACGAATTCGGATAATCTATAGATATACGAATAGGAACAAGTTAAATTTCTTAAAATGCATGCAATTTAATGGGGCAAGGAGGACACAAGGGGCTCAAAGTCGTCTGGTTTGACACTGGAGTCTGGCATGCTGAGTGGCATTTCCTGGAGGAGAGGGATGTGAAGGAGAGGTAATATGAGTTAATTGATGCAGTGACGAAACCCTTCACTCTCACCGCCACTAGCATTACATTTCTTTTACCCATTCCATCCCGATGACGTGCTTTTTACTCTGTTCTTGCCAACTCTCAACATACTCTTATTCAGCTTAAGGATATTTTTCGAACTGGAAGGACAAGATATCGACATCATTAACCACTTCGCAAGGACCTATCCTGAAACTGAATATAACCGTATGGTTTTGGTTTAATTAAATGTGATAACAGTATATCAACACATACAAGCACAAAATACACACGCACACACACTGTAGAACTTTTTGCACACACAAACATCTGATAACTAGAATCAACATACAAAGGCAAACTCTCTCTCTCTCTCTCTCTCACTCTCTCACACACACACACACACACACACACACACACACACACTCACTGCCCATCACCTGTCGTCACTGTTAATCAGATAATAACAAATATAGGAGCAGTCTTTCTGAGCCATCTCCAAAGTAAACATCCTACACAGAACGCCCCTCCCAGAGACGTGAATTCACACTGCCAGATTATGACGTTTCCAGCATCTTTCTCTGGAACTGTACACTCACATAATTGTTCAAGAGCAATCCACTCTGCCATCATTGTAATTTTTCTCACCCAACACACCTGTACTTCTCATGTTCATCACTCTCACGACATACCATTCTCCTACATAACTACAACGGAGTATGTTATCTTTACGAACGCCCAGTTGAAGTCCACGCAAGCAAAGGCCCACCACAAGGACAATATCACCACCACCATCAACAACTTTGAACAACAGTTACATCATCACGAACATGATCACTACCACCATCTGCTAACATTCACTGCGCCAACACTAACCTACCACAACCACCATCATTAACCAACCATTTCCACCCTACCACAACTACCAGCACTATCAGAGAACAGGGCCCCGTTTGTAAGCCTAACCCTTCAAAACTCAGTCTCATCTCTTCGCACCCCGTCACTCATCTTTTCTTCACTGCACTAACATTGAAGCTTATGTAACACTCATAAACATTCGGTATTCAATGCTTTAACACACACACACACACACACACACACACACACACACACACACACACACACACACACACACTGCATTAGACGTTAAAAAAAAAAAAAAAAAAAAAAAAAAAAAAAGGGCTACCTAATCAAAGCGCCAGAGAACGCCAAACATGACCCGAGATTAGCTTAACTTTCCTGGCCTGAGCGGTATCAGTGTAAGGCTTCAGTGCGCGACATCTGGAGTGACAGCTGCAACACTAATTTCTCTCTCTCTCTCTCTCACACACACACACACACACACATACATACATACACAAACATACACACGCACGCAATGTGATAACGGTATATCAACACATACAAGCACAAAATACACACACACTTTAGAACTTTCTGCACACACAAACATTTGATAAGTAGAACCTACATACACAGGTTCTCTCTCTCTCTCTCTCTCTCTCTCTCACACACACACACACACACACACACACACACACACACAACGTAAACTCTACACCTACGCCAATACCCAACGAAACAGACACCAAAGACAGAATCAATATCATCCTAACCCAGGCCCCGAACCCAGGCCCATAGTAATGAGAGACACTAGCGCTAAACCACTGCATAAACACAGGGAACAATGGCGGACTACACTGACGACCTTCGAGGGACCCACCCCACCCACCCAGCCATCAAGTTCATATATAACTCACCCTGTTTTTGCCTATCTTGGGTTCATTTACGGCCACCCTGCCACCCTAAATGGCTTTTGTTGTTGTTGCTGTTGTTGTTATTGGCTGTTACTGATGCTGTTGTTGTTGGTATAATAATGATGATGCCTGTCTGTTTGTTTGTTAACCTCCACAGTTCTAGATACGTTCCTAAGATCCGTAAAATCGTCTGGCAGTAGTTAGTTAATGAAGTCATCGAAGGAAGGAGTTAATGAAAGTTTTGTCTAACCTCTTCACAGCAAGGCTTCTGTAAGTTGAATAAGAAACTGTTTTGCGGTGGCAAGATTATATGAAATCATGGTGAAGATGTTGGCTGACTTATCTTGTTGCTGCTACTGTTATTCCTGATGATGCTTATAGAGTCTGTGGTTAGTACGAGTAGTAGTGATACCAATACTGCTGTGTTAGAGTACATGTTAATGATGGTTATCTCTTTGTTATTTGACTTTATCCTGTTGTATATTTGCTCGTGATGAGGCACCGGTACCACTGCTGCAAAATGTACGTATTAGTGATGATATTTATGTTGCCGCTGCTTCTCCTGTTGTTGACAAATCTTTTTGCCTGAGTTACTTCTTCCCTAGCTGTGTTGTTGCAGCTGCTGTTGGCGGTGCAAACTATAAGCTCTTTTGTGTAAGGTCTGGCAGGAGAGAGCAAGAATAACTGGTTCTCCTTATCGTCATGGGCCGCGACCTTTCCTTAAGGGGAGGCCGGGAAGGCAAAGGTGTGTTTGTGCATTGCTGGGGTATACTGCACTTTCTCCACACCTGTGTACCCCATTCAACTTTCATCATCATATTATTATCATTATTATAACACCATCATCATCATCATCATCATCATCATATTATTATTATTACATCATTATCATCATCATCACCATCACCATTATTGTTATGCTTATTATTATTATTATTCGCACTTCTCACCGGCGTCCCCCCTTTTATTATTATTATTATTATATTAGCACAGGACACCGTCGCTGATGATGGAGCAATAAAGGCCTGGGTGATGTACGAGTTATTTCTTTCATTTACATTTATATCTTCCTTGCTTCCTTTTTATAACCCTACCAAGGCTATCTTCCTCTACTGTTGGTGTCGTTGTTTAGTTATACTACACACACCTCTCTTAAAATAGTATGAAAGTTTCCTTCTGTGTGCATTATACGTGAAGACATTTTTCAAAATGTTACAGGTAAGTAAATGGATGACCGTGCAAGTAAAAACTACTGTCATTTACCAGTATTTATGTATCTGTTTCATTACTATCATCATTCAACTGAGCTTTACTCGTAATGAAGTTATATGAGTAACTTCGACTAAATTGGCGTGACTCACACTTCGCCCTGTAAACCTCTTTTCTGGTCCTACGCTTGGCAGCCAAGTAATCCTCTTTGTTATTAACATTGAAAGGGCACTCTCTCCATGCTAAGGGATCTTTGTATGCAGCATCTGTTATGAATGTAATGCAGTATGGTAGTGAGACCTGGTCAGTAAAGGAACAGGCTAATCGCAGGCTCAAACGTCCTGAAATGGCAATGATTAGGTGGATGTGCAGTGCGTCCCGAGTGCGAAGCCTGGGGGGGGCTAGGTTGACGATGGAAGAGTTGAGAGGGAGGATGGGGCTGGAGTGTATTGGTGTTGTGATGAGGAGAGGTAGACTGAGATGGCATGTGGAGAGGATGGGGTGCAGAAAGTGAGAAGTGTTAATGTTAGGGGTAGGGTTGCGATAGGAAGACCGAAAAAGACCTGGGACGATTCATTCAGTGTGACCTCAGGGATAAGGGACTGAACAGAGAAGCAGCCGAGATCGAGCAGCATGGACAGCCGCCACCAGGTGACCAAGGCCAATGCATGCAAGCATGTTGGAGTCTTCAAAAACTAAACGAAACAAGACGAAATTGGTAAGCAAGATTTTGACACGCGTATTTAAGGAAAAAAAAATGATACATGACCTGCAACCGTTGAATGTGGCCAAAAAAAAAAAAAAAAAAAATGGTTTCCTGTACACCAGAAAACCATTTGGGGAGGCGATTGCTCAATTGGTAGAGAGGTGGCCTGCAGTCCTAACGGACCCCGATTCAAATCCCCGCTGGGGCAGGGAATAGTTTATGGATTTAAATTTCATAAAAAGTAGACTTTACGGATCTACCAGAAGACCCGCCGACATGTAAAACCCCCCGTTAATACTAATACACCAGTCCTGTATGAGACTGCCCTAGCAAGTATTCAATATGGACGGCGGGTGTTAGCGCCGAAGAGTGCCATGTGGAGATGCAGGAGGACTCCTGGGCCTCGGGGATAGGCCATGAAGCCTTTACCCAGGGTCGAACACATAAATAAAAATTACTACACTGGAAGGTAACCATATAACCAAATTATGGCACTTGGTGGTTTAGTGGGTAATCAAGGCGCTCCAGCCGGATTGAGCCTGTACAGGTTTATATCCAAGGGTTGGCTGGAGTTTACTGCTCACGTAATGCCACTCAGGGCTGAGTGAGACTGGTCACTCTCATCTTAAATGTCAAGACCAACTTGCCTAGCCTAGGGCTTCCACGCTCCTCCTGGGGCAACGCAGGATTACATGTATGTATGTATGTATGATGATAAATAAAACATAAAATGTTCGCCGTCTCTTCCTGCAAGTGAAGCCAGACACTGATCAAACTACCACCTGACGCTCACCTCCACCCAGGTAACCCCCACCCCGCCCCCCATCCACCCAAGTAACCCCCACCCCGCCCCCCATCCACCAAAGTAACCCCCACCCCGCCCCCCATCCACCAAAGTAACCCCCACCCCTACCCACCCAGGTAAACCCAACCCCCAGACACCGGTAATCCCTAAGCCTCGTAAATTTCACCCCCCCTCCCCCCCGCACCTCATGGCTCATCCACTCACCAACTGTTCTCGCCAATCAACACCCGCCTTCTTCAATCAACAATAATTTCCTCATTCGTTTCTTGCAATCCCTTCACAACGGGGGCGTCAGTTTCCCATCAACCTCTTCACCAGTGACAATTTCTCTACTTTTACCATTGCTCAACTTTCTTCACGTGAGGTTGGAGTTTCCGTGGAGAATGAATTAATACTAAGGATTCTATGACTCACTCTCAGTTAAATAAAATCATCTGGCGTAATTTGATATAAAAAACTGAGTGACAGAATTTCCCCTCAAGACTGCGTCAACTGGAATAAAATACCCGAGTAGTTTCAAGTATGAGGAGGTTAACTTTCTCTTACATATTTTCCTTCCACTCTGTACACTGCTGCCTCATCAATTATCTCCCCCTCATAAACCTGACGTTGTCCTGTAATCTCTCTCTCTCTCTCTCTCTCTCTCCTTCATCAGTTTCTCTCATTTAAGTTTCTTTTCCACGCACTTCCTCCATCCTCGACCAAATTTTCTTTCACCATATACAGTAATCCTCTTTCCTTCTCCCACTTCCTCCTCCTAACCAAGACCTCTTTTCCTCCTTCCATTCTCCTTCAGCCAAGACCTTTCTTCCACACACTCCTTTCTCCTTCCACTCCTCTTTCCTCCACCCATTTCTCCTTCCGTCCAGTCCCTTTCTCCACCCACTTTCCATCCTCTCCCAACACTATCTATTCTTCTCTCCTTCAGCCATTACTCTTTCCTCCACCTATTTTTCTTTCCTCCTTCCCTCCTTTCCCAGCACCTCCTTTTCCTCCCTCCGTCCTTCTCCCTGTCCCTCCCTCCTGCTTATGGTCCACACAAACATTTAATACAATAGCACTTTACCGCCTCACCCACACTTGTCTCCAACTCTGTCCCAAATTCTTCCCGCCCCTCCCCCTCTTCACTGTATAATCCCCTCCTTTATTTCCCACTCATTCCCCCGTTTCTCTCTCTCTCTCTCTCTCTGTTGCTCAGTATTGTACTTGGAACGCTGCATGCCAACCATGGAAGCAATCATCAAATGTCACAATCAATGGCCTCTTCCCGATGAAAACTCTCAAATGTATACTGTATCATTCCCTGGGCTTTTATTTTCTTTTTTAAATACATCTGGGAAGGAACAACTATCGAGACTCTCAACCTTTCGATCTTCGTCGCACCAAAAATAAAACAGGTAAAAACATCTTTCAACAGTGCTTCACAGCCAATCCCGGTGGCATAGCTTTGTCCCGCACTGTATGACATTTTAACAACTAAAATTTTTCTTTTCCCAGATGGTCACTCAAATAAAAACCCTACCCTAACTTAATCTAACCTAACCAAACTCATCCCTCACAGATTAATCTAACCCTAATCGATTATGGTACGGACCCCTGTGGCTACGAACACATGCATCTGGAGTGACTGAGACTGGCGTTACTAAGCAGTGGCGACGGTGACAAATCCTAAGAGACACCTGTGTTTGAGGGGGCCATTCAGGTGAGGTGGCCACGCTCTCACCCTCACCTCGCACCTGCACACTCAACTGCACCTGTTACGGCCTTTCACCTCATGGAAAGATATACCCACATCTCGTTAACTTTCCCACTCGTTTGTGCTTTGCACTCATATGATGTATTTTCTTATTACACTATTGCTACTAACAGGTGTATGTGAAATCTTGTGAACTGGAAATTTTTGTTTTCTTTCATTGATCCCTTCAGTACCGGTACTACAAGTTTTTCCTAACTCGAATAAAGAACTGTTTGGATATAATGAAGGGAGTCAATGTGTTCACACACACACACACACACACACACACACACACACACACACACACACACACACACCGATTATTCACCCCTCTCAACACACCTGCACTCACACCTGTTGTGTCTCCCTCCATGAACGCCACTCAAAACACCTGTATTTCTCACCTGCCAATTCACCTGCATTACCATCCAGTCAAATTACGCAAAACCTTAAATACACACACAATTCAGCATCGCTCCACTTTTCACCAGGTAAAATTCATTAACTGATAAACATGCATAACAATACGACTCTAATTAGACAGGAGGGGAAAGAGATCAGGACGGTGATGATAAGAAAAAGGTAAAATCTCACAAATGCCATCATACAACAGAACTGAGTAATACAAAAAAATAATAATAATAATCTCTCCTCTTTACCTTCATCACTAAAAAATGACTTACAAAAACAGATAATGCTGGTAACAAAAAACGCAGGCCCCCCCAAAAAAAAATAATATGACACAAAGAAAGCATTCCAACGGGGTACAATACTAGACAAAAATTCGATGAGAAAAATCTTTCAGATAGGAAAAAAAGCAAATCAGAAGGGGGGAAAAAGTTTCCGAGTGTGTGTGTGTGTGTGTAAAAAAAAAACATCCACTCTCACACTTTCTCTCTCTCTCTTAACCGGAGCACCTGTCTCTCCTCTCTATTTCCTAGTTTCCTTTCTTCCCTTTCATTGTATTTCTCACCCTAGTACGGTACATCCTTGCTCGCAAACTCTCTCTCCTTCACACACACACTCTCTCTCTCCTCCCCTTCCATGCCCTCAAACACCCATAATCCTACGACGTACCCCAACATTCCGACCATTCTGTTCTCCAAGCCTCTCCTTTACCTTTTCCCTGCTCATCCCTAAACGACCCTACTTAAAGACCCCTAAAAACCCACACACAGTCCCTACCTTTACGGGGCACATTCCATGCATTCTGCTCCCACTTCCCTCACACACCCTACCTCGTAATCCTAGCAAAAAGGATCACTAAAAAAACACTATAGGGGATCAATACATTCCACGCGTTCTGTACCTGGCCGCCACTTCACCTGGCCCTAATCTCAAGGCCACAGTAGCTCTCTTCTAGTACACCATAATCGGGTCGTTTCGCCAAGCCCTCATACGTTCTTGGCACAACGGTACCGTAAACAACGACACCCCCTCTTATGACCGCCGTGAGGCCTGAATGTTACTAAATATTTTTTTTTTTGGGGGGGAGGGGGGCGTATTATATGCACACACATCTACAAAGGAGAGAGAGAGAGAGAGAGAGAGAGAGAGAGAGAGAGAGAGAGAAACACACCGGAAAAAAGTGGGAAACAAAGGCAATAACCAAGATTAAGAGAAAAAAAAGACACAAAAGAAGTATATTAACGTTAGGAAGCTGAACAAGTAAACATGCACAACGGAGGAGGGGGGAAAAAGTAGAATATGTGAATCTGGAATAGCATATAAGGAATGGAAAAAAAGTAGAATATGTGAATCTGGAACAACATATAAGGAAGGGAAAAAAAGTAGAATATGTGAATCTGGAACAACATATAAGGAAGGGAAAAAAAGTAGAATATGTGAATCTGGAACAGCATATAAGGAAGGGAAAAAAAAGTAGAATATGTGAATCTGGAATAGCATATAAGGAAGGGAAAAAAAGTAGAATATGTGAATTTGGAACAGCATATAAGGAAGGGAAAAAAAGTAGAATATGTGAATCTGGAATAGCATATAAGGAGGAGAAAAAAAAAGCAGAATATGTGAATCTGGAACAGAATATAAGGAATGGAAAAAAAGTAACATATGTGAATCTGGAACAGCATATAAGGAGGGGTAAAAGTAGAATATGTGAATCTGGAACGGCATACAAGGAAGGGAAAAAAGTAGAATACCTGTATGTGAATCTGGAACAGCATATAAGGAAGGGAAAAAAAAAGTAGAATATGTGAATCTCGAACAGCATATAAGGAAAGGGAATAAAAGTAGAATATGTGAATCTCGAACAGCATATAAGGAAAGGGAAAAAAAGTAGAATATGTGAATCTGGAACAGCATACTACATTATTGAAAGCGTGCACTGCACCTCCTTGTTTACCCAAAGGCAAAAAGGCAAGATCAAAGCGCAGTCACCACCACTCCCTAACATGTCACTCCCTCGCTGCAAAGACTACTCGTAAACACCGCAGAAGCAGGCAGACAGGCAGGTAGGGAAGGAAGGAGGGCACTGATATCTGAATCTGGAACAGCATACTCATTACTGAAGGCGTGCACCTCACCTCCTTGTTTACCCAAAGGCAAAGAGGCAAGAAGAAAGCGCAGCCACCACCACTCCCTAACATGTCACTCCCTCCCTGCAAAAGACTAAACACCGCAGAGGCAGGCAGACAGGCAAGCAGGGAAGGAAGGAGGGCACTGAAGGAGGGAAGCACAGAAGGAGAAGCACTGAGTTTGGAAGAAGGAAGGAAGGAAGGAATGACGGGAAAGAGGGAGGGAAAGTGCTAAAGATGGGAGGAAAATAACAGAGTGACAGCTGAAATGAAGTAAAGGAGGGGAAACTGCAAAATACTGACGAAGGAGGAAGTGACTGACACGACCAGGGACAAAGGGACAGTAGGAGTGATAGCAATAAGGAAGGAAAACTGGGAGGTAGATGAACATACAGCTTTGAATTTGAGAGAAAGAAGGGAAACCATGAAGGAAGGGAGGAACTACGGAAAAAGGAGGAAGAAAACTGAAAGTGAGGAAAAGAAGGAAGGAAAACAGTGGAAAAAGAATGTAGGGAGGACGGAGGAAAGGGGAAAGGAAGGCACAAATAAGTAAGGATGGGAAAATGAAGGACACTGGAGAAGGGAGAGAGGATGGAGTGAATGGCAATAAGACAGAGAAAGTTATGGGAAAAAAGGAGTGGGAGGAAAAGAGCTGATGGAAAAGAAGAATGAAGAGGAGAAGAATTAAGGTCAAGGCGGAAGAGAAACACTAGCTAAAAAAGGAAGAGATGCTGATCACTGAAATGACAAAGAAAAGTTAGAGACGAGACGAGACAAGCCGAACATATAAATAAAACAAGACCAGACCAGCAAAACTTTATCCCATTAATTACGCCTTACCTCAAAAACCACTTACAAAAATTAAACCAACTCCACACACTCACAGCCAATGACAAGTGCCGTTAATTCCCCTCCCTTCCCTTCAACACAGTCGCGCTAAACTGCATTCTATTTCTGACCCCTTGACAACTTCAGCCCGAGGAGGTATTTTTTGTTCCTGCTACCTCCAAAGTACTGTATTCAACTTAAGGGTCGCCTCTTGTAATAAACTGGTAAATGACACCCAGTTCAAAAAATTTCTCCCAAGTTGAATATTATCATCTGGAAATAAGAAAAAAAAAAAGATAAAACTAAAGGAAAAATAAAACTGAAGATCCAGGGCTGAAGAGAACGACAAGCATCCCCTTCAACCTAATACTTTTTTTCTTATACTTGCTACTTTTAGATTACTTTATCCTGCTTAGGAAGATCTCCGGTAGCGAAGAAGTTTATACAGGCTAACCTCTCACGTTCCAAAAGTCTCTCCTAAGCTACACAAAATCATACGGTGACAACAAGACTAAAAAAATCAATAGTGGGGTTGTCAATTCCCCTCTTTTTCCCCACAACACAGACGCGGTAAATTGCATTCTATTTCTGACCCGTTAATTGCACATGACGCTCGGTAGGTAGGTTCTCCCGAAGTCACACCGACCCCGCTCAGTTCACACTAAAAATAATAAGTGGCCAGGGAAGAAGAAGCTGTCTGGCGAGTGCGTGTGAGTGTAAATATGGAGGCTACACAGAAAAAGCGAGACGGCGGTGAAAGGGTGCAGGAGAGGAAGACCAGACGAAAGCGAAAGGGCAGAACATTATTAGGAAAGAGACGGTGAAAAGAGGGGGAGGGGATTAGAAAAAAAGAAAAGGGGTGAAATGGTAAATGTAGACAGACAAACAGACAGACAGACAGAGACAGACAGACACACACACACAAAGAGAGATGACGAATGGGAAAGGCATGAATAAGAACTAAGAGGGGAAGAAGAAGTTAAAGGCAATGCTAAGAGATCATTGGTACCTAAACAGGAAACTAACCCAAACGAAAATGCAAGATAATAACAAATGAAAAGAGCGGAGAAAAAAACAGACGAAAAGAGAAATGCGTAAGCACGAAAGGGGATATGAAGGCAATACGAAAGACGGTGTGGAGCAGAAGAAAAAGGGACGGGGGGAAGGTAACACGAACGGGAGAAAGAAATCTGAGGCTACGAAGAGCAAAGAAAAATGAGAGAACCAAATGACAGGAAAAGTAACACAGACGAAACAGGGATAAAGAAGTAAACAAAGGGAAAACATGACTACATGAAAGTGGAACAGCGGGCCAAGCGAAAGGGGAACAGAAGTGGATAAGAGGAAACTGAAGTGAACGAACAAGAAATGCCAAAGGATGAAAAGGAAACAAGTGGATGAAAAGGGAATGGAAGAGGACTTAAAGAAACAGAGATAGACGAAAATGGATGAGAAATGAAATGGAATAACGGTGAGCGAGAAGGAAGAAGAGGTGGACTAGACAGGTAAAGGGAGGGGGAAGTGAGCGTGGTAAGTCTTGTCTCCACCCTCTTCAAAAATGGCGTGATGAAGGAGCAGCATCCAAGTTAATGAACATAAAAACAGCAACCAATTTTGCGCCTTAAAAACAGTATCCAAGTCAAGAAACGTCACCAAAAACAAGACACAGTAAAGGACACTGGCTTCAAAACGCCAAAATCAATGAACGATACCAATAATATGGAAAATGTCAATGAATAATCTTAAACATTTCGAGTTAAGATAAAGAAACAATAAAAATAAAATAATAATAAAAAAAAGAGGCAGTACACAAAAAATAAAGTAGTATTTAAGACTATGCTGTAAAACACACACACACACACACACACACACACACACACACACACACACACACACACACACACACACACACACACGGAATTCAACCATACAACGTACCTTAAAATTAAATGCAAAATAAAAATAAAATTAAAATTAAATAAATACCACACACACAACTAATATTGCTACTCAAAAATAATAACAGAGACTTCAATAAACTGGTCTCAGAAGATAGCCTCGTGCTTGGAATCCCACTTATCTAAGGCACTACGCCAATTCTGTACCTCCTACTGAGCAGATTCTATTGCGCATCTAAATTACTGCAGGATAAATGTTGTTGTTGTTAAATAATGCGTAGCTGTCACTTTAATTACACTGGTATCTAAACTAGGCAGACCTTAAATCCTCCCCATCTCTCTCTCTCTCTCTCTCTCTCTCTCACACACACTCACACACATACACACACACCTGATTGTCTGACAAAATTTTCTACCTTTGTTAAGCTTGAAAGAAATATGAAGTGACTATTTAATATCCGAACTGCTCAATGTATATCATAATAACTTTTCTATCTATCTATCTATCTATCTATCTACTGGCCAAAGCAAAAACCTCTATTATTCCTTCAAGATGGACAGAATACCTAAAGACCATCGCGTAACCTTATCTGGCTAATCTGCGGTGCTTCTCAACTAATTTAATATCTATCTATCTATTCTATATACCTAGGCTGCTTCCCCCAAGGAAAGGGAGGTAGCCGAGACAGGATGACTCACTCTCCATTTACTCATCCATTCAAACACATTCATTCGCATCTTAGCCCCAAAGGGGAGAACGGACAGATCCTCACCGCACCACACCACACAAGGGTCAACTGCACAATGCAATCAGTGACATCCGCAGCAGGGCCCGACAGCAGAACTGGTTTACCCCTGCCACATCATAACAAGGTGATGCCATAAGGGAACAGAGAATCATTTTGCCTAACCACATGCCGTACCTCTTAATCTTTTCAAAGCCTATACCATCTACCATCACACACACACAGTCTGCGTCTGTTTATCTCTGTATGTGCCTCTCTCTCTCTCTCTCTGGTAAACACAGACGCACATCTACAATTTACCGAGTTAATAATAAACTCAGGCGGGACAACTTCCGCCTCTGTGGTGCGTCTGTCATCCGCCAAGCCACTGTAAACAACTGGGTGATTTGTGTGCCTGCTTTAATGCACACGGATGTCGCAGTATTGCCTGGGATCAGCCATCCATCCAAATCGCATGTGTTTTGAGTTTACTATGGCTTGGTGAGTGACAGGACCACGGCAATGGTAAAAGTTTCCCAATTGTCTAACTCAACAAACATATGCACATTAACCGACTCACTATGATGCTAAAACTTATTTCTGACTGTAGCAATATTATTATAATCACCGTACTCAAAGAATTAACCCCCTGAATCTAAGCACGTATTTATGTAGACTGCATTTTCAGACTTATATTCAGCCTGGGAGAGCTCCCTAGTAGGGAAAGTGTCAATGCAATCTTCATCGTGTGTGTGTGTGTGTGTGTGTGTGTGTGTGTGTGTGTGTGTGTGTGTGTGTGTGTGTGTGTGTGTGTGTGTGTGTGTGTGTGTGTGTGTGTGTGTGTGTGTGTGTGTGTGTGTGTGTGTGTGTGTGTGTGTGTGTGTGTGTGTGTGTGTGTGTGTGTGTGTGTGTGTGTGTGTGTGTGTGTGTGTGTGTGTGTGTGTGTGTGTGTGTGTGTGTGTGTGTGTGTGTGTGTGTGTGTGTGTGTGTGTGTGTGTGTGTGTGTGTGTGTGTGTGTGTGTGTGTGTGTGTGTGTGTGTGTGTGTGTGTGTGTGTGTGTGTGTGTGTGTGTGTGTGTGTGTGTGTGTGTGTGTGTGTGTGTGTGTGTGTGTGTGTGTGTGTGTGTGTGTGTGTGTGTGTGTGTGTGTGTGTGTGTGTGTGTCCGACTCTGGGCATAGGCTTCACAGCCTGCTATCATGGCCCAGCAGTCCTCCTACATACCATACACCTCTACTGTACATGTCACCACTTCGGCGTTAACACCCACCGTCCATATTGAATACATGCTAGGGCTGTCTCATACAGGACTGGTGTATTGGTATTAGCGGGGGTATTTTTACGAAATGTCGGCGGGTCTTCTGGTAGATCAGTAAAGCCTGATTTAATGAAATTCAAATCCTTAAACTGTTCCCTGCTCCAGCGGGGATTTGAACTTGGTGATACCAAGGATAATATAACAATCGCGCCATTTGGGTGATGAGGTTAATATAGATACCAAGGGATAATTCTAGAGCACCGAGACGCAGTATTGAGTACAGTTGCATGTATGTAGAGTCAGGTATCTAGGAAGCTGGCTTACAAATTTCAGTATCCTTTCGACAAAGATCATCTGAACCTTATCTCACTGTGGTACAGGGGATGGGCGTGAACCGGAAACAGGAAAAATTTTAAACACACGCACATAAAAAAAAAAATAATAAATAAAATACTATACGATTATCAAACCAGCACAAAAGAAACAGGATGGTTCAAGCAGTACTGACTGCGGCGGCACGTAAGTGAAGAGGCAGGTGAGTGGCGAGGCAGGTGGAGGGGAGGGCACGTGGGAAGGAAGGCTGGTGAGGGTAGGTGGAAGGGAGGGAGGCATGGTGAGGGCGGGTACAAGGGAGCGATGGTGAGGGCAGGTGGGAGCGAGGGAAGAAGGGATAGTGAGGGCAGGTGAGATGGAGGGATAGTGAGGGCAGGTGGATGAGATGGGAGGGGAGGGGAGGGGAGGGGAGGGCAGTTGGACGGGAGGGGAGGGCAGTTGGACGGGAGGGGAGGGCAGTTGGACGGGAGGAGAGGGAAGAGAGAGTGAAGGTATTTGGAAGGGAAGGGAGAGGGCACGTGGAAGCAGGGCGAGTGAGGGTAGGTGGACGGGGAGGAGGGGATAGCAAGTGGAAGGGAGGACAGGTAAGAGGCAGAAGAGGGCAAGTGGAAGGGAGGACGGGTGGAAGGGAGGACGGGTGAGAGGGAGGGCATGGGAGGGCAGGTGAAAGAGAAGACGGGGACTGGGAAAGACCAAGCAGTACAAACTACAAAGATATGTAGTCCTGTCACATACACCACTGTCCCCGCACCACACAAACAAGTACAAAAGTATGTAGTTCTCTCTCTCTCTCTCACACACACACACACACACACAAAACCACAAGAGATGCACACGAACACTAGCAACAGGTTACATGCGCGCATTTACTTATAAACAGGCATGCACATACACATATGCATAAAGAAGAGTTTGTTCCATACGTACCTGTCTGTCTGTCTGTCTGTCTCTCTCTCTCTAACTTTTCCTTTCTGTCTAGCTATTTTTATGGTTATGTGCTTCGTCACCTCTCTCCCTTCTCAACCTTTCCTTTCTCTCTGGCTATTTTTACGATTATGTGCTTCGTCCGTCTCTCTCTCTCTCTCTCTCTCTCCACCGCCTGACTAGCATACAAACACCAGCAATACCTTAGTTCAAAGGGGTCGGTGTGAATGCTCTCCCTCCTTAACCTTTTCGCTGTGGTTGGTATAGTGCATCAGGCCATTTATTTATTTAAACAACATACGATTTTGTTTAACAAAGAAATCCTACAAGTCAAAGGCGTCTAAAATCTTGCCTAGTACCTTTTTTTTTCTTACATTCCTAAAAATCTTACTCAGTCAAACACCAAACTGTTTTCTTCACTAGAGAGAAACCTTAACAAGCAAAGGATTAGTTACTAAATATAATATTCCATCAGCGTTGAATGAAAAAGATGCGTAGACTGCTAGTAAATGTTTGTGTATATACGCACTTGATTATTCATCTGTCTACTTTTCAATCGGTGTAACTATTTGTCTATTTATCCATCTAAATGAATATCCAATCCAGTCACCTATCTATCCAACCAAGCATATATATCTATTCTTCCATCTATCAATCTCTCTTATCTATCTATCCCTTTAACCATCAGTCTACATCATGATTATTCAAGCTGCTTCTACCAAAATGACCGCAGAACCTTAACCAACCCTTCAATGCATTCCACCCACGTCGTACAGGTACATTACACAAGCTCTGATCTACAACAGGAAGAGGGGGGCCAGTCACACCGGTAACCATATTTTTCAAGGGACTAGTCATAACCATATATTTCACACAATACCACTACACACACACACAGTTATCTAAATGCAAATACACAGATGCGCTCGTCTACACCCAGGAATACAAACACAGAGGGATGATTCGTGCAGTGCTGAAGACGGTGTTAAGTCAGTGGCAGCGGTTAGTGACAGACTCAACATCATCAGCAGCAGCAGCAACAACAGCGGCAGCACTGTAACCATCATCACTGTCATCATTATCCACATCATCTTCACGACCACCATCAAAACCCTCTTTCCTAAAAATTAAGTGGGCTGGGCAAATCCAGAAACAGGAACAGCAAGAGAAAATGATCCCAGACCTTTTCATTATGATTCCTTTTTCTCTATCTAACAAAAACTCGCGTAATACGGGCGTCAGAAAATTCGACCAATTTCTTCATCAGGATGTGAATTCTTAATTGTACTCTTGCTACCAACACATGAGTTTATTTAGTTTATGGTAGCGCTCTGGTAGTGAAGGTACTGAAGATGCCTACAAGTAATAAAGATGGATATGTTTGTAACAGTTGCAACCCCAGGTTCAGCCTAAATATAATACCAGTGAACTACAAACTAAAGCGAACCTTCTTTGGCAGTTCCCCATCCTCCTGTCGGAGAACAGGAAGGGGACTGAGAGATGTTTGTATAAATGGGCAGTGTAAAGGACTGCGGCAGTACCGTGGGTGGTGGGATGTGAGCAGAGAAGGCAGGTGGGAAAGCGTGGGAGGGGGACTAGGCTAAGTTACTACAAACGTACAGGGTATGTAGCGTATGTACTCGTCTCACATACACACACCATTGCACTGTCCCCGCCACGAACACACATATACGCATGCAATTATGAAACATTCGTTTCACACACACACACACACACACACACACACACAAATTTTCCTCCCCCCTCTCAGGGAACCAGCTGCAACTGGTTAAAATCTCTCTCTCTCTCTCTCTCTCTCTCTCTCTCTCTCTCTCAGGTTAACCCGCTGCAATGTTGCCCGGTAGTTGAAATGTTGCATGTCAGCCAACACAGAGAGGGGCCGAGTAAAGGGACGGGGGCAGGCGGGACGGGGGCAGGCGGGACGGGGACAGGCGGGTCGGGGCGGGGCGGATGTGGTGTGCCTTTGGGGGCAGGGTGGTTGTGGAATGAAAAGTAGGAAGAGCGGGGGAGGAAGAGCGACATAGGGCAAGGAGGGAGGGGCAGGGCGAGGGGAGAGGAAAGGGGGAGGGGAGGGAGGGGCGGAAGGGGCATGATGACGGAGGGGGTGGGGCGAAAAGGAGGGAAGGGAATGAGAATGGACAAGGATAACATACACAGGGTGGGGTAGGGTAAATGAAAGAAAGGAAAGGGACGAGGTTAGGTGAATACACGACAGGAAATGGGAGGGTATTAAATTATGGGGTCACGTCGTGGAAGGTAAGCGAAGGAGGATGGGAATTTGGAGGGAAATGGGAGGAGGGAGAGTTGGTATGGGGAATGGCAAAATAAAAGAGGTAGTGAGGAGAGGATGGAAAAGAGGATAGGAATGGAATGAGAAGGAGAGTTGGTATACGGAATGGTAATATAGAGGAGGTAGTTAAGAGGATAGAAAGGGGATGGGGTAGGGAAATGGGAGGGTTATTACATGGTGTGCAGGGGGAAAAGGGGGGGAGGGAAGGGACAGGAAGAAGATGTAGACAGGATGGTGTGAAGGAAAAGGAAAGGACTGGGGGAATGAGGACAGGAAAGAGGAGGGGCGTCGTGCTGCAAATTAAGGTCAGGATGAGGAGCAAAAAGTAGGGCAGGAATGAGGAAGGGATGTGTGGGTTGCGTTGAGTTGGGTTCGGGTAGGCTGGGGTGAAGTGAGTGGTACAAAGGGTACAAAAGGACTACAAAGGGAAGCAAACAACAACGGGCACAAATAACCTCCATACTAAAGAGAATAAAAAATTGTATCTAATTAAGTTAAAAAAGAAAAAAAAGGGGGGGGGGGGAAATACATGTGTCAATGTTAGGCTGCGGGAGGCATAAAGCTGAGCAGAAATGTGGAAAGACAAAGTGGACCAGGTTGGGTTGGCTTGGAGCTGGGAAGGTATGATATTTGGGAGGTGAGATAATGGAAAGGGTTAAATAAGGAGTTAGACTGGGATGAAATACATGAGGAGTTATGTTGGGAAGGTTACATGAGGAATCAGGTTGGGGACGTTACATGAGGCGTTAGGTTGGAGAGATTACATGAGGTGTTAGGTTGGAGAGGTTACATGAGGAGTTAGGTTGGGGAAGTTACCTGAGGAGTTAGGTTGGAAAAAAAAAAAAGAAGAAGAAGAAGGCTGGAATAAGGTAGGGATGAGAGGGCTACGTCTGATGAGATGAAAGACAGGCATTAGGTAGGCCAATATAAGGGAGAGTCAAGATGGGGAGGGTTTTGAAGTACTCGTAGTCAAAATGGAGGACTCAGACTGAGTAAGGAAGGGTGGGAAAGGATAGGCAGGTACTGAAAAAAGTAATACACGACAGGGTCAATACGGGGAGGGGTCTGCTTGCTGGAAAAATAAGGAAGGATGATATGGACAGAGTAGGGTAGGGTTGCGTGAGATGGAATGGGGTGGGAAGGTACTGAAAAAAGTAGTATATGGTAGGATCAAGGTTGGAAGGGGTTTGATTACTGTACGAATGAGGGAGTATAATATGTATAGGGCAGGGCAGGGCAGGGAAAGGCAGGGCTGGGTAGGGTAGGGTAAGGTAGGGTTAGCTTGGGTTAAACTGGGCTGGGTGGTGGGGTGGAGTGGCCATGTACTGGTAAGGGCAATATAAGGTGGGGTCAAGGTGTGGAGGGGCAAAAAGTATGCGGGAGAATCGGGAAGGGCAGAAAGAATGGGGTGGAATGGAGTGATGGGAATAAGAGAACAGCAACGTGGAAGAGACAGGACAGTGATGAAACGGCAACGTGTAGGAGACAGGAGTAGGTGGGGAAGGACAAATACGCAAGAGTGAGATGAAGGAAGGAAGGAATAAGGATGAGCAAGAAAGGACAGGGAGAAGTCAGGTAACGGGACACAGAAATATGGAGGATGAGGGTGTGGAGACGAGCTTGGGGGAGGGTGGGACAGTTGGGTGAGGAATGGGGGGGAAGACGGGAGGGTTAGGTGAGGGAGGGGGAGGGGGAAAGAAAGAAGAGCTGGGTAAGGAAGGAGATAAAAGAGGGGTTAGGGAGGGTGTGGAGGGAAAGATAAAGGTGGGAGAAGGGAGACGGTGAGGTAGAGGTGTACAAGTAGGGAGGGATGGAATGAGGAAGGAGGACGAAGGAAGAGGTGGAGAGTGGGGCGATGGTAAAGCGAAAAAGGGAAAGAAAACCTGACGAGCAAGTGAGGGCAGAGGACGAGGCGTGGATGGTAAAAAAAAAAAAAAAAAAAAAAAAAAAATTCAGTACGATGATGCAGTCAATATTTACCTCACTTAGCCCGCGGAGGTCTCTTTTATATCTGCCATCTCCTGAAGACCTTATTCAGCTTAGAATAAACTGGAGAGTAGTCAGATACAGCCTTGATATGCCCCTTCATCCGAGGCCTTTCCTACGTTGAATAAAGTTGTCAGGCAGCAGCAGCAAGTATAAAATAAAAATGGACGTCACTCGGATTCGAGGGTTTTCTCGCTACTGGCAAACTCATTTTCTCAGGTAAGGTGAAAGTCTTTTGTAGTTAATGGGCCAATGAATGAAGGCTACATCTAACCCCTCCAGTCAGAAAAAGTATCACCTAAACTACATCAGATCGTCTGGTGGTAGTCAGAATAAAATTAAAGCCATGCCATTACAGTGAGGTTGTTAAGATAAAAGAAAACAAGACACGAATCTCCGGGGTGAGGCGTGAATGAGATGAGACTGGAGAAATAAGAGACAAAAATGAAGTTAAAACATGAGACGGGTACAAAAGAAACGAGATAGGTTGGGGTGAGGATGTGCAAACAAGTCAACACAGCCATCACCACCACCACCACCATCAATACTAATATTATAATACATGATAAAACTACTAAGTAAAGTTGGGAGAAGAAAGAAAGGTTAGAATGAGGAGGGATGACGTGGTAGAAAAAAAAAAGAGGGGTAAGAAATCTACGGTTATTAAAATGATGAGGCTTAGATGAACTTGAGTGGGGCGAAACAAGAATGAACATACACAAAACTGGGAGGCGGGACGGGGCGGAGTAAGATGGCAGAGGATGTGGTGTGATGTGGTGGTGTTTTTGTGGTATGGTGGGTAACACAGATAGCGTGTCATGTGAGGTGTGGTGTGATGTGGCGGGGAGGGAGGTAATGGTTGTCCTGTAGTGTAGTGGTGATGGAAATGTGAGTAGGCTAGTGCGGTGTGGTGTGGGTGTGCTTTGATGTGGTGTGCCGTGGCATGGCGTTCTCAACTATATGTGGAGTGGTGAGGACGCGAGGTGACACGTGTGATATGTTGCGGTGTGGAAGAAAGTGGGAGAGTGCAGTCCGGTAGGGGAGGTGAAGTGAAGGGTATGGTGTGGTGCAGAATGACATGGAAAGGAGGAATGGTGGTGCAACGCAGTGTAGTTTGGTGCAATGCAGTGTGGCGTGATCTGTAATAATTTAGTGTGGCGCCGTGTAATATTTTAGGGTAATGGATAATATGAGAGGTTAAGGGTGACATGAGGTGGGGCGGGGTGGGGTAAGGCGGGGTGAAGGAGGAACAGGTGAAGGTGAGGGGGGCGGAGGGCTGGCGCTTGGCCTGGTACCCGGTACTCCTCAAGGCAACCAGCTTATACCGGTCAATGGATTCCCACGCATCGCCACAGTCACATTCCTCACAAACTCTCGCACCAGATCAGTCTGGTACACACTTCAACTATAGCGTCATTTTTATTATCATGTTGCTACCATCACTAGACTTTGTGATTATACGCTTCTCTACAGGGAGTCTTTCCACAGATTAGTAAAACTACAATGTAGGTTCTCGCGCTGAATAATAATAATAATAATAATAATAATAATAATAATACAGGTAATTAATAAAATAATAATAATAGTTAATAATAATAATAATGGTAATAATAATAATAATCATCATCATCACCATCATCATCATCATCATAATCATAATAATAATAATAATAACAACATCCCAACCCTCATCCCTACTAAGGGTAGGGATCAAAGATCACGAAAGAAGCGGAAGATCTATCAACAGCATCTCCAAAATGAATGAATGTGTGTGTGTGTGTGTGTGTGTGTGTGTGTGTGTGTGTGTGTGTGTGTGTGTGTGTGTGTGTGTGTGTGTGTGTGTGTGTGTGTGTGTGTGTGTGTGTGTGTGTGTGTGTGTGTGTGTGTGTGTGTGTGTGTGTGTGTGTGTGTGTGTGTGTGTGTGTGTGTGTGTGTGTGTGTGTGTGTGTGTGTGTGTGTGTGTGTGTGTGTGTGTGTGTGTGTGTGTGTGTGTGTGTGTGTGTGTGTGTGTGTGTGTGTGTGTGTGTGTGTGTGTGTGTGTGTGTGTGTGTGTGTGTGTGTGTGTGTGTGTGTGTGTGTGTGTGTGTGTGTGTGTGTGTGTGTGTGTGTGTGTGTGTGTGTGTCGCTCTCTGACTGCACTCCCCACAAACCAGTCTCAATCACAGCGGGCACACAAATTCCACCACGTAGCCTATAATAAAAGTTACCCACAATAAATGATTCAACACAAAACCACCACCATTACCACCACCAACTACAGAGACGTCCAGCACCAACAAATACAAACTAGCAGAACGCAAAAACAACTTAAATAAGGAATCAAGCTTAATTAACACGTCCTTATAAAACTCACCCCGCATAATTTATACCTAGCCTCGACGTCAACGCCTTATATTTCTTTTAAACAACGTCACCAGACAATATGAACTGACGTGTATCCCTACTTGTGAACGCGGTTGTATATTCCTAAGATTTACGAACATACCATCATTACGATATATATATATATATATATATATATATATATATATATATTTTTGGGGGGGCACTGCCGTATGATTTTTACACTACGTATGGGAAAATTTATCTGTGATCGGGTTTTATAAAGGGTGCATTAATCTCCAGTTCGAAAAGTCTCCCTTAAGATTATCGAAAAGTCTCCCTTAAGATTAATACAACTGTCTGGTGACTGCGAATGGAATATTGAAGACACTGTAGTGATGGGATTAACCACACTTAAACAAATACTGTAATTAATAAATAAATAAATATAACACATATAAATTCATCTAAACTACATTTAGACGATGAAAAACATACCGATAGTATTAACAAAAAAAATCTCTTGCGCACAACCCACAAAAAATCAGTTAATTTCCTACTGGCTGTACATAACATACAAAAACATAGGAAAAAAATATATAATACATTCCTTAACAGTAAAATACAACACTTCCCCGTAACCTGAGGAAGGGGGCAGCACCAACAGTAACATAACGGGGTAGGTAATTTTACGGGAAGCTTCTGAACACTAACATCATCTCTGCTCACCGTTGTTATCTTTTGACTCACGCCTCAACATTCCCATCCTGGCTATACATGCACTGCAATCTCTTTCCTCTTCCCTTTACTTTTTAGGTTCACTGTTCCATCGCTTATATTATCCACTGCTTCTGACATACTTACTTCAGTACCTCTGCTAAACACTACGACACTATTCAGCACACACATTCAACTTCTTTTCAGACTCCCACAATGCTCTTGACTTTCACTGAACAGTGCACTAATTTAACTCTTCTTCATTACACACTGTTTAAATGATAACCCTCAGTTTACTTTGATTTCAGGATAAAATTAGGAACTTCCAGTCTTAATTCTCACCGTAACTTCATTTTAACACCTTCATTATTCTACTATCATCCGCAAAGCCCTGCTCGTTACACAAATCTTCACATTTCGCTGAAGTATGTTTTTCCTTCGCTAGGCAGTACAAATACCGGTAGCTTTACTGGCTGCATCTCTCATCTGTACAGTGTGTATGTTACGTTTACCAGTTAACACTTGGCCGGACAGTTACACCACTCCACTGAACACTTTGAAGATCAATGTCCACTTACATTGTAACTACACTTCACAAAGCACCTTTAAGACACCAGGACACTTCGCTACTACACTGTACATCTGACAGACCGCCGATACACTTCAAACGACACTTATGTAAGACAATCTGGCACTACACTTCATATTCCTAACATTTCCCTAGGCAACACTTGAATTCCAACCAGGTAGATGTTTTACTCTATACCACACACTTATCAGACTTCAGTGGGCCACAAACGTCACAACACAGTATTACCAAGCTCTGCACACCTGACCCAGTCGGTGCCAGGTGTGGGGATAAATATTCACCGACTTACACCTTTTAAGTTTTATCAGGTGTCCCCTGTCATGCTGCACGCGTCACACCTGTAGTATATATTTAAACACCTGTCTTGCATTATATGGCGCAGGTCAAGGGATTTAACTGCTTAACACATGTTTCTTCACACCTGCAAGCCGGCCACCAACACACCTGCCACAAACATAATCAAGGGCGGACTCGCTAATTGTTCGTATACACCTGTCACTCCACCATTGATAACACACCCACAAATACAGGTGCAACGGAAACAGGTGTAGTATATCACCTGCCCGGTTACACCTGTTCACACACACAAACACACACACACACACACACACACACACACACACACACACACACACACACACACACACGCTGGACGGCTGGGGTCTCAGGTGTATGTGTGGGATAAGTCACCTTCACCTGGCATCAGTGTTCACTATTGATTCACCAACAGGGCCGGATAAGACGACGTGACGCGCCGCTAGATTATCCGGATACCAAGGTTAATAAAGCTGTTTCGCCACACACGCGCACTGTTTATTTTCCTGTTTACCTTCTTGTTTACAGGTCATCCTATCTTTGTTTACAGATAACAATAACACTCACAGAAGGCCGAGTAAGACGATATGTGTTGGGTTATTCGCATATCACAGTATAAAGGGCTTCTTTGTTCCACGTATTAATTTCTTCTATATTCTTGCTTTTACAGATCATCCATCATTTGTTTACACTTAGAAAACACACACGGTTGAATAAGAGGACACGGGATAATTGGAGACTACGATAAGCACAGTTTCTTTGTCACAAACATCCAATATTTTTTTTTTACATTTTGCACGATCACAGAGGGCAGAGTAAGACGACAATGTGGGTTAATCGGATATCCAGGTAAACACAGCTTCCCAGCACAGGCACTGATTACCCTCTTGTTTACGGACTACCAAACCTCTGTTTACACTTCACGAGATCACACAGGACCGGGCAACACAACGTGGGTTTCTCGGATATAACAGCAAACAGTGCTTCTTCGCAACAAACACTGATTACCTTCTTGTTTACGGGCCATCCAATCTTTATTTACACTCAGCGAGAACACACAGGCCTGCTCAGGTGTGGTGCTGTGCAGGTGTAAAGACGAGAAAGGTATTGTATCAGAGAAGAAGGCCAAGAGTGTGTTTCATAAAGCGAGGAGGAAGAAGAGTGTCTAAGATGATGTGAGAGTGTCTGGGAATTGAATGTGTCTGACCGAACGCCTTGCTATGTGGGTGGGCGAGTGGGTGATTCAAGGAGTGTCCGGGGAATAACGTTAAGTGTATGGCTGTGGTGTGGTTATAAGACACAAGCATGTCACAGGACGACGGTATGTTTTCCCCCTACCACAGCGGTGAGGGAGGAACACTGACACTGTGTTGGTGGTGGCTGTGGTCTCCCTCCCTCCCTCCCCGTACCTCTCTCCCTGCCCCCCTACCTCCTAGTCCCTCCCTCCCTCCCTCCTGGTACGGCTGGCTGGCTGCCTGGCTGGCCCGCCCACCACAACACACCACTACCACCACCACCACCTCAGCCACCACGCCCCAGCCAGCCACCACTTCCCATTCCCCGACACACCCCTCCTCGCTTCCTTACCTTCCTCCCTTCCTTCCTTCTCTCCCATATCTTCCTCCCATTATCTCTCCCACTTCTCCTCTCCCTATTTCCTTATTTTCTTTTTATATCCTCATTCCTCCATATTCTTTCCCCTTACTTCCGTAACTTCCTTCCATTCTTCTCTCTCACATCTTCCTCCCCACATTCCTCCTATATTCGACCTTTCTTTCTCTTCCTTACCTTCCTGTTGTATCCCCTTTCTCTCAAATTCCTCCTATACCATTTCTTCCATCTATGCCTTCCTTACTTCATTACCTTTCTCCCTTTATCCCATGCAGACACTATATACCTTTCTCCTTCCTCCTTCCCTGCAATTATCTTCCTCCCTATACACCCCTCGTTCCACCTAAAAGCTACTCTTTCTACTTACTTCCCTTCCTATTGTTCTACCTTTGTCCTTAACTGATAAAATAGTTTTGTTAGTAACAACCTTCCCTATACCAAACAGCCAAGAAAGAACCAACAGGTCTGGGAGTTTTCTTTTCTTTGTATTTCTTCTTTTTCTTATCCCACTGAAACTCTCCCTCCATACACCCATCTTACTTTCTTGCCTCTTCACTTCAGTCTCTCTCTACCCTTACCCCTCCAACACTTCCTCTTCCTCTTAATACCCTCTATTTCCTGTCTAATATCATCCTCGCACACTAACCCTCCCTTCTTTCTTACTTCCTCTTATATCTTTTCTTCAAAACCCTCCTTCCAAAGTGTTCTTCAATCCTCGTAGCACTCTTCCTCCCCCTTCCCACATCCCCCGTCCTGTCCTCTACGACACTCCTCTTCCTTCCTCTTTCCTTGCATCCTTCTAAGGTACCGGTACTCTCATTTTCTCCCCATATCGCTTCCACTCTCCCTTCCTCCCTCTTTCCTCTACTGTGCACCCTCCTTACTTCCTGCCCTAATCGCTCCCTCCCATATTTATCTCCGTACATCACTCCTTCCTTCCCTCATACCCCCTTCCATCGCACTTCCTCATACCCTCCCCACTCCTTCCAACATAGTCATCTTCCTCCCCAATACCTCCCTCCGACATCCCCAAGTCATACCTTCCCACATCTTTCTACATAACGCCGTCCCTCCTACCCATACCATCCCCCCCCACTCCATCTCTCCTCTCCAACTAATTTCTTTTTACATCATTTCCTCCAAAACAATCTTCCCGTTTTCTATAAATTCGTCTTACATATCCCAGCTTTTCCCTAACTATGTCTCTTCCATATCCGTACTCACCGCTCTCTCCATTCGGCACCTCACTCTTACATTCTCTTCTCCCTTACTATGACCTACTGCCACCCTTTCTTTCCTCAGTATGTAGTATACCCCTCATCTAACCCCAAACACTCCAACCCCTTAACCACACGTCCGCCATGTCCCCATATTCCTTCATACTTTAATATACTCCTCTCTCCCTACACCTCCCCTCAACTACACCGCAACCTCTAAACCACACGTCCTCCTCTCTGCTACCCCGTCCCTACCCTAACAGACCCATCCCACCCTAGTCCTCTTTCTCTACCTCCCATCCTTTTTCATCCAAACACCCAAACCTTTAAACCATATAGCCTCCCCCCACCTCTGTTTCCCCCTATACCCAGACTCCTCATCCTTCTTATTCTCCTTTACTCCCCTTCTCTTTCTCTAACACCCAAACTTCTAAACCACATAGCTATCCTCCCGTTCTGTTTTTTTCCTTCAATAACAGATTCCTTAGTTACACCCACCTGTAAAAAAAATCCCTCCCACTTCTTATACCCGAGCCACTAACACCACACCTCATCGCACAAACCCATCCCATCCCCACCCTAACAGACCAAAAACAAACTCCACCCCACCCTATATCACTCCTAGACCTTAACAAACTCCTCTCTCCCTCCCTCCCTCTACCTTCCTTACACCCTACCTGAGCCACTGACACCACACCGCACAGCCCAAACACAGTCACTTCCCCCGCTTCCCATTGTGATTCACCTCTCACTTTGCATAATCTCCCTCGTGGCTGGTTATGTCCCCACTCACGCCCTCATTATTCACACCCACCAGCACCACCGCCACACACTCGTTCAATGCACCAAGCCCTATTCGTAGGTCGCTAAATAAATCACTCTTTTACCTGATAATTACCAGCCATCTCACCACGTCACTGAAAATACATGAAAATGAAACTAAAACTGACTAAACTAACCCTTTTACATTAACAGATCTCTCCTAACCTGAACTACATCGCTTGGCGGCCCTATCACATCCCCAATATAACTGCTCTCTGGTATATACTAATTATGTCTTTTGTTCCACTCTCGGTATCTATGTTGGTCGCAAGTTGCTAAGTTACGAACACAACCTGAGAGAGAGAGAGAGAGAGAGAGAGAGAGAGAGAGAGAGAGAGAGAGAGAGAATCGTCACAGTAGGCAAACCATAACTAAAGGAAGAATTAAGGGAACCAGTAAAATGCCAACCTACGTTAAAAGCGGTATCAAATAATGGAAAAACCTGCAGCCGGACCTTCCTATAGCATATAACTACCCCTCCCCCCTCCGACTGGCGCCCTTGTCCCACTAGATCACCAGGCGTTATGTTTGAGCAAGGAATTAACAGAACACTCACTATCCACTGTACCATCATCGCACGTCATTAAACTCAAGTCACTGCGTACTTAACTCTCTCTCTCTCTCTCTCTCTAACAAAAACAATTCCCGACCACCCACTACTCTGCCCTCATGAATGACGAGCCTATGAATGACTGCCAGGAATGCAACTGTGTGTGTATGTCTGTGTGTGTGCATGTGCGCGAACGTATGTATGTGTGCGTGTGTGTAGGACGGAGTTGCACAATCACAGTGGGATTCATTATGCCTGCCTGGCTTTTTTTTTCTTTCTATTCGCGTTCACTTTTTTTTTTTTTTTTTTTTATAAAGCTTGAGATGAATGTTCCCTATTTAAACATTTACCTCCACTTGTAATTCTCTCTCTCTCTCTTATTTATCTTGCTTATATCTTCCTTCTTCTGTCTACCACCGTATATTAGCTTCGTTCTCTTCTCACAGTTTCCTCTCTCCAATTCTCTTTTGTTTTTCCACTTCATGCCAGTGTTCTGCCCCATACTTCTACCTTTCCGTCCTCATTTTCCTCCTCCTCTAATCATTTATTTCTCTCTTATCCCTACTCAAACTTTCACTCCCTCTATTCTTCTTCTCCACTAGATCACTCCCAACACAACTTCTCATCCACTGTTACAAATCCACTTCTTTAACTTTTTTTTCCCCTTAATCTTTTCTTTCTTCAAACCCTCCTCTTTCCTTGCTCTTTTCTTTCATTTTCACTCCCACTCATCCTCCTTCATTGCTCTTCTTACTCCTCACATTTTTAGCCCCTGCTTTCTGCCGCCCTTAAGTCGCTTGAAGAAAGGGAGGGCAGGAAGAGAATAAGCAGAAAGGGTGGTGGGGGAAGGAAGGATCCGGGGGAGATGGGGCGAAGACAGGAACAGGGGAGACAGGGATGGGGAGGGAAAGGGAGGTTCACTCGGAGGAAGGAGGAAGGGGGAGGGGGATACTGTGAGGGAGTGGGAGGGAAAAGGGAGACGGAGGGAGGGGGGCGGTGACTGAGCAAGGTCGGAGGAAAGAATTTATTACATATGGTAATGATGATACCTCTCTCCCGTCTCACATTTCCTCTCTCTCTCTCTCTCTCAATTTTTCCCCTTTGGTTCCCTCACCAATTTCCTCTCTCATTCCTCTCTCTAGTCATCTACTCCACCAATATAAAAAACTAAACAAAAATCATCCCTCTCCACCTTCCCTCCTCTCTCCCTCTCTCAACCTCTCCTCGCCTAACTCCATTACTCTCCACTTCACCGTCCAATAAATCCACCTTGATTCACCAAATTAATTCCAGCCGCATTTCATCTTTCGACAGTCTCCAAGCGACTCACCCTCCCTCCCCTTCCACCTCCTCTCCTCCCCTTCCTGTCTCATATGACATCCTCTCTTCCCTCTCCTCTCTTCTTCCCAATCAACTTATTCCTCTCACTCTCGTACTTTCATCTTTCAACATCATTTCTCCTTATCCCTCTCCTCTCCTCCACTTCCTATCCCGTTCCTACACTACCACCTCACTTCCCTCTCCTCTCCTCTCCTCTCCTCCTCCTCCTCCTCTCCTCTCCTACAGCACCTCCTCCCTTCCCCTTTCCACATTACTCCCTCCCCTTCCCACCCCATCTGCCCCCCACTCCTCCCCTCTCTATATATTGTACCAGGCTACCTCCTCCCGTCCCTCTCTCCCCACCCCTTCTCTCTCTCTCTCTCTCTCTCTCTCAAAAACATATTAAAATGTAGTCTCAAAAATACAAAATAAAAATCACATGCAAACCCAAAAGGGAAAAAATGGGTACCCGTAATATTCATGTCTGCAAAATACTGTTCGTTTTTCCTTCTAATTTTGATCAACGACGCAGTCCATCGGGTTCTCCCCGTCTGTTGCGTCTGGCTGTCAACCGTTTGCCCGTCTACTCCCCCCCTCCTCTCTCTCTCTCACACACACACAAACACACATTCTCTCTCTCTCTGACGGACACCAGAGACGCAGCTGAACCACAACCCATCAACTTCTCCACTACCGCCAGCCCCACTCCTCCCCTCTTCCTCATTTCAATTACGCATCAAGCCCAAAACACTCCTGCCAACTTCCCTTTGATTTAAATATTACTTTATCATCTGGTCTTATTGTTACACACCCTTATACTGTTACACACTCTTATACCTAACAGGAGAAAAACTCTCTATCCAAATATACGAGTTACGGTAGGAAAAACAACAATACAGTAGTTGTAGTGGCAGTAGCAGTAGCAGCAGTCGTAGTAATAACAATATAATAATAATAATAATATAATAATAATAATAATAATAATAGTAATAACAACAGCAAAACATTCCAAGATCCACGGATTAATATAAGACCCACTTCAACACCCTGGCTTTATATCTACCTCGATTACAAATGACTAGTGCCTATCGACAATGTGATAATTAATATGGATATGAAAAAATCTGTGTATGTGCAAATGAATGAGCATGAGAGAATGAGTATGTGAAAACGAATGTGGGTACGGTATGAATTAATGAATAAATGACTGAGTGTACGAGACTGAGTGCCTGTGGGTGTGGTTGGTTTTGGCTGACAAGAATAACAGGAATGCGACTGAATCAATGTGGACGCGAGAGAACGTGACCATGTTGCATAAGCATAGATTTAAGCAAACATATCTGCATGATGATGATGAAACTGCTGTTGTTGCTGGTCATAATGATCACTAAATAAAAAAAAACTATTAAAATAACAATGATGGCGACGACGATGGTGATGAAAATAAAGAATAATGATAATAATGAAGAAGACGACGATGACAGCAATGACTGATGATGATGATGTGTATACTGGCTGGAGTGGATGTGAATGAGTGTGGAAGAAACGAGACTAATAAGAAAATCAAAACAACAGACAAATACCAACAAAATCTAATAAACTACGTGACGCAGAAAGGCCACCGGAAGGGATCGGAAGTGTCACGTAAAGAAAAGAGACAGAAAAAAGCGAAGAACTCCACCAAATCTAATGAACTAAATACACCCGGGGTCAATAATACTTTTGCAGGTCTGTGTTGCCATATTAATGAGACAAAAATCCACTCCTTCCAAGATGCTTTAATATTTACTCCCTCTATCCAGTCGCGTATTATTATTGCTACGTCGACCACCTTTAAGTTTATGAGAAGTTTAGAAGTGAAAGATTAAGGAAGTGCTATATCTAAACTAAACCACCATGAGACAAAGTGCCTTCTGTGTCGGGGAATCGAATAAAAAACACTCCGAAGTCCAACAGTTTACCCCTTCAACATCAGTACATAACATTTTACTTAATTTGCTCCTTACGATTATATTTTATCTTGATGAGAAAGAATAAATTATGTAACAGGTATGTAATTAGGTTCAAAGGATTATCAGAATGAAGACCACTGTAACATCATCATCATCATCATTATTCTTCCAACACCACTCCTACTATCACAGAGGGGTGGGCAGGATCCAGAAACAGAAAAAAGGAAAAACAAACTCTGAATAATCAATGTGCCTAAGGAAGATAGCCCACACCTCAATTCACTCATCGGTGTAGCCCAACGACCGACTTCCACGGATTTCCACGATATTGGTATGAACAAATATAAGATTGTGATGATGATGATGATGATGATGATGATGCCGAACGAGAGCTTATATAAATTAGTGTAATAAGACATATGCATAAAATTTCGATAAACCTAATAAATAAAGTGATAATGAACAATCCAGGGAGGGCAATGAAAGAAACAGAGCAGAAGCCTGCAATGCAAAAACCAAATTAACAAGCTAAGCAATAGAAATTATAAAAACATCAAACTATGTGATATTGAATGCACACACACACACACACACACACACACACACACACACACACACACAGCAAAAGGTGGTGTGTCACGTAGCCAAGCAAAACCTGTCAGTCCGGAGCCAGCACAGGAAGACTCACTCACCCACTTGTTCACCAGAGCTGCAACTAACCCCCCTCCACCTCACCCACTGAGAGTAAATATTCAACCCTCCATCCAACCCCCCCAAACGAATTTCTCTCTCTCTCTCTCTCTCTCTCTCTCTCTCTCTCTCTCTCTCACACACACACACACACACACACACACACACACACACACACACACACACACACACACACACAGGGGAGTAGGGGAAGGGAGGGAGTAGGCTGGGAAGGTTGAGAAACGGCCTAGAAATGAGAGGAAAGGAGGGGGAGAGCAGTAGGTAAGTGATGAAGAGAAGAGGACGGAAAGGAGAGTAGGAGGGAAAGAAGTGATGATGAATAAGATGGACAGACAGAGTGGTGTAAGGGAAAAACAACAGTGACTGACAATTTAACTTTATGAACGTCATGATGCATTTTTTTTTACTTCATTTTTTATACTTAAAGACGATTTTATTCAGCTTACGTGTAACTTTTCGAACTTAAAGGGCTGCATATAGACTTCATTCACCCCTTCGCTACTAAAGATTATTCCTAGCTTGAATAAAATCGTCTGGAAGCAATAGAAGTCAAACAGAAAAAGCCACCGGACTGAAAGGGTTAAGGACTGATCATGAAGATGAGAAGCTCCTACAGCCATTTATCTTTCTAAGAATTAAGAACTTTAAAAACATTTAATATATATGTGCGTTACTTCCAACATGACAAGGATCTCTGACTCCTAAGTGCAACTAGCGGCCAAAGTGTGAGAGTGCGGGTTCGATTCACTGTACTTTGTGATCTAACTTGGCCTGAAACTGCCACCTCTCGATCTTGAATGCTAAGATGTGGCAATAGATTAACACTACACTATAATGCTACTCATAAGGAATGGTACGGAAAAGATGTACAGCTCTAGCACTGTCTTTTCTGCCACTCAGCTACATGAAATAGGATGAAAAATGACGAAAATCTGGGCCAAGTTAAGATAAAAAAGGGTATGGTTCGAGACCCATTCCTAAATCATGACTGTGGTGTTCAAGGTGTGAATGGCCCAGTCCCGTCAAGTAAAAACACTTTATGACGAAAAAAGCCGATGCAATTCCACAAAGTTCCTTGCTGTCGCTGGCCTGAATAGCTAATTAAACAAAGCAAGAAATCATTGGCACCGGAACCATATGGAAATACATTAGCCAAGGAGATGAAAATAAGCTTAACCCCTCTCCTCCAGTGGCATTAAGCTGAATAAAATGAAAAGTAGGGTCTCGTGCTGTGATTTAAAACTGCCCAAATCCCCCAAGCTTAAAGCGGGTGAAGAGAAAACAACACGTGAACTCCTGCAAATCCAAGCCTGACCCTGAAATATTACCAGCGGCCGAAAGATGGGAATTCCGAGAACAAGGGGAAAACGCAGCAGCCTGAGGAACGATATCTGATACGACCGACGCCACTTTTCCTACTTGAGCCATTAGAGAAGAAAACAGGATTCAGGGGCTGGTGTTGGATAGATGAAGACGGAGTGGAGACGAGGAAGGGTAGTGCTGCGTTGGAGTACAAATTTGGTGAGGGAGGTGTTGCATTCGAGGAAGAGTTTGGAGAGGGAAGTGTTACGTTGGACAGAAAGAGTTTGGAGGGAAAGCTGTTACATTTGAGAAAGTTTGGAGGCGGAAGTGTTACGGTGTATGAATGGAGTTTGGAGGGGGAGCTGTTAGGTGGATAAGAGTTTGGATGGGAGGCTGTAACGTTGGAGGAAAAGAATCTGGAGGGAGGGGTGTTACGCTGGTGGAAATTCTTGGACGGGGGAGAAACTTTGGCAGGAGTAACTGGGTTGATAAGAAGGGTACTGTTGAGAGGTATGATGATACAAGGATAAGGGGCAGATGGAGAATAACAGGGTGAAGGAGGAGGACGTACAGTAAATCTTCCTCCTAACCCCACTTCTCATTGTTCTCGTATATACAGGGTGAGAAGGATCCAGAAAGAGGAAAAGTCTCAAAAATAAAGAATAATAATAATAAATAATAATAATAATAATAATAATAATTGTAATAATAATAATTATACCGAGCTAAACAGACCAAACATCCATTGGTTTAACATTACTTCGCCTATTTTCCCCTCCGAGTAAGTTACATATGATGATAATACGAATATTTTCTTTGGTTTTCATTAACTATTCGGTTAAAAAGGGTAACAGCCAGTCCCGTATTACTCCTTACGAGGTGTAGTGGTCCGAGGTTAGGGTGCCATACTCCCGAACATATAATACCGCACTTAACTAGCCTACACCTCACGTTACAATCATCACACTTCAACTCACAGCTCACTACACAATCACCATACTTCAATCCAGAGCTCACTACACAATCACTATACTTCAACCCACAGCTCACTACACAATCACCACACTTCAACCCACAGCTCACTACACAATCACCACACTTCAACCCACAGCTCACTACACAATCACCACACTTCAACCCACAGCTCACTACACAATCACCACACTTCAACTCACAGCTCACTACACAATCACCACACTTCAACTCACAGCTCACTACACAATCACCATACTTCAATCCAGAGCTCACTACACAACCACCATACTTCAATCCAGAGCTCACTACACAATCACTATACTTCAACCCACAGCTCACTACACAATCACCACACTTCAACCCACAGCTCACTACACAATCACCACACTTCAACTCACAGCTCACTACACAATCACCACACTTCAACTCACAGCTCACTACACAATCACCATACTTCAATCCAGAGCTCACTACACAATCACTATACTTCAACCCACAGCTCACTACACAATCACCACACTTCAACCCACAGCTCACAACACAATCACCACACTTCAACTCACAGCTCACTACACAATCACCATACTTCAATCCAGAGCTCACTACACAATCACCATGCCACACGACACGTCACGACAATTAACTCACCTGCACTGATTAACCTGCTTTACCAATTATTATTATACGATCACCAAACGACAAACTTCGCAAACATACTCACCAGAGGACGCTTTTGTTCCGTCATCATAACGTCAAACTCAACAACGCCAACATACCTGTGGAGGAAAGTATTTAGGTAAATGGGCTGCAGGTATGAAATACATAAAATCACAGGTGGAAGATAAATATTACGATCACTAACTCAACACTTAACCTTTGTGAATGTTGATACTGATGGAATGATTTTCTTATTTTTCTGAGAGAGAGAGAGAGAGAGAGAGAGAGAGAGAGAGAGAGCAGCTCCGAATACCAGCAAGAAACAAACACAGCATCAGCAAAATAAGGCCATCCATGAAAACAGCATCAGCGAGTAAAAAGCACAAAAGACAGCATAATCTACAGTATCTGAAACACGGTCTCTTGAAGTAAGGAGAGCAAAAATAAATAAACTACATACTATACACGACGCAAGAATAAAAAAAAAAAAGTATGTAAACATTAACACACTTGGTTGTGAAACAAAAAACAAAAAAGCAAAAAAAACAGCAGCAAGCAAATACAGTACATCATTTCTAACAACCAATAATAACAGGAAAAAAAAAAGGGGGGAGGGGGGTCATGAATCAGCAAGCAAGAATAAGCAATGAAAAAAGAAACTAAGGACAGCATCTCATAAAATTAACAGCACGAGTACCAAACAGGGTCAAGCATGAGGCAAATATACCAATCAGAACAAGCAACAGCAGTCCAAACACGATCAAAACAGCAAGCAAGCACAACATTCCAAACAAGACACAAGAGCCTAAACACGACCAAAACAGCATACAAGCACAACATCCGAAACAAGACACAAGAACCCAAACACGATCAAAACAGCCCGCGAGCATATCCCAAACAAGACACAAGAGCCCAAACAGGATCAACCAGCAAGCAAGCACTGCACCCCAAACAAGACTAAAGACCAAACAGAATCAAAACAGCTAGCAGGCACAGCACCCCAAACAGGCCAATATAAGAGCTCAAACAAGACCAAGCAGGAGGCAAACACATCCCCAACCAAGCAGCAAGGGCTCACACAGGATCAGGCAGCGCACGAGCACATCATCGCAAACAAGCAACAACAGGGAGGTGGGTGAGGGAGGTAATGAGAAACAGTAGCGTCAGCCGAGTAGAGCACAGGTGGTGGTTTGTCATAATATTTGGGTGTTTCGCCTCATTGGGGGAAGGAAGGGGGAGCTGGCAGAGAGAGGAGAGTGGGAAAGAGGAGGAGAGTGGAGAAGAGGAGGGGAAGGGAAAAAGAAGGAAGAAAATAGGGTGAGAAGGGAAAATGGAATGGGATGCTGGGAAGACGAGAGACAGGAGGAAAGAGGAAAGTGAGAAGAAAAACATGATGATGGGCACCGTAGTATGGGGGCAATGGGAGATAATGAATGATAAGTAGGGGGAAAAAGGGAATGGCGAGGGGGCAAGTGAGGAGGGAATAGGGAGGGATGAAGGAGGGAGGGGAGGAGGGGGAAATACGAAGAGAGTGGAGAGGGGGAGGAGGAGGGAGGCGAAGAGTAGGCCGACAATGGGGACTTCAGCCTGTGCAAAGAAGGTAGAGGCGGGACGAAAAGGACTGTCTGGGGAAAACCGTGGTGTGGGGCGACTTGTACAACATTATGATTGAAAGGGGATTGAGGAAGGAGAGATGTGCAGAGGTTCAACAAAGAAGCTGGCAGGACAGGGGTTCGGGAGGATAAGCAGAGGAGAAATGTGAGAGGCGAGGGATTTTGGGAAGGAAATAAGTTTTAAAAAAAATTGTGGGTTGTGTAAAATAAGACGAGAAAAATACGGGAAAGATGCGTGATGGGATTAATTATGGGGATAGCAGTGATGCGAGATGTGTGTAACGTAAGCGATGAGGCTGGCAAGAAAGGGGAGGGTGAGCAAGTGGGAGAAGGGGGGGGAGGGGATGTGAGAGGGAGGTGATGTGAAGGGAAAGCATGGTGGTGGGGGAAAATGTGGGGATGGGTGATGGAAGACAGGATGAGGAAGTGGAGATGCGAGACGTTTGGAGAGTGAGTGATGATGCTGGCGAGAGACGGGGTGGGAGTTGTGGGTGGAAGGAATGCGTGAGGGGGTGAGGCGGGGGAGAGTAGAGGGAATGTGAGACAGGAGAACGGGAGAGGGGAGACGCAGGGCAAAAACGTGGGTTGGCAAGAAGTACGGTGAGGAGAAAATAAGGATGGCCAGAAGGATGGGGGACGGGAGTTACGTGGTGGTGGGGAAGAAGTTTGGGTTATACGATGTTGTAGGGGTCGGTGATAGAAGACAAGATAAAGAAGGGGAGTGATGATCATGACGATGATGGTGAGAGAGGGGGTGGGCAGGCAGAAGGGATGGGGAGGAGGAGTAGAGATGCGAGGGGGTAAAAAAAAAAAATAGTAGTGTGTGAAAAACTACTGGGTAAGATGGTTTTCACAGGTGAAGGCAGGGAACGACATGAGGGGGAGAGTATGAGGAGCAGATGTGAGGGGTTGGAAGGCTGGGTAAAAATGTCATGAAGGGAAAAGGTATGGGAGAGGAATAGACAAGAGAAGTGGAAGAAGATGTGGAGGGGAAAAAAGGAGATGGGGGGGATGGAGATGGGAAGGGGAAAAAGAAGATTTAGGGGGATGGAGATGGGGATAGGGAGGGGGTGAGGAGAGGGTTACGCGAGAGAGTGAGGTAAGGGAAGAGAGAGGGGAAGAGAGGAAAGACTGCTAAAAGAAATGAGGGTGGTTGGGGGAGAATACTGAGGGAAGAGAGAAGTGGTGGATGATTTACACGACCTCATGACTAGGGAGCTTCATGACAGGTTATGATGGGATGCAGAAGTGGCATGTACTGGGGTAATGAAAAATGGGATGAAAACAATGAATCAAAGGGAAGAAAACAGGCAGATGAGAGGTGGCGAGATGGATAACGATAGGACGGCAAAGGATGTGAGGTTGACTAAAAGGTATGGGAAGCGAAGAAAGGAAAAGAACGGGAAGAAAAACGAAGGGGTGAGGTAAGGAAGGGCAAGGAAAAGAAAGGTTCAGACAGGGAAGGAACATATGGAAGGGAAAAAAAATTGGGTACGAGTTTCTGAGGCTTACCGTAGATGGACTACAAGAAGGATTTTAGTGTACCGTATGCTAAAAAGGCAGTACGTTGGAAATTGCAACGGAAGAACATAGTTTGGAGGGAAGGTTTTACACTGAGAGTAGAGTTTGAAGGAGAAGTGTTACGGTGAAGGAAGAGTTTGGAGGGGGAAGTGTTACGCTGGAGGAATAGTTCTGAGGTGGGGGGGGGGGGAAGCTGGAGGAGGTGATGTGTTGCATAAGGAGTTTGGAAGGGAAGACGTATAAATCAAGGAATGGTCCGAAGGGAAGGATGTTAAGTTGGAGGAAAAGTTTGGAGGGTAAGCTGGTGGAAGTTTCGAGGGGGAGTGCTGGGCTGGAGGAACTGGGATAATGAGAAGGGTAATACTGAAAGGCATGGTGGAAACGGAACGAATAAAGAAACAGTAAAAACAGAATAAGGTAGTAATAAGATATGAACGCATAATCAAAGTGGAGGCAGCGATATATGAACAGCAATTTGTGTAACCTTGGGAGAGAGAAATTTTTGGATGAGTGAAGATGTGAACAGAATTCTCCCTCTCTCTCAAATTTCTCACACTTTTCGAACAGTGTAAAAATGGAAGCATGTTATTTTCACAGCCGTCCCGGGCCTGAGAAAAAGTAATAATAGTGTAATATCCCTACACCCTTCACCTTCTTCCCCCTCCCAGTCTCACACCCCTCTAACTCCCCTCTCCCATCCCCTTGCCTTCCACTTCTCTCTCCCTCCTCTCCCCAGTCGTATCCATATGGTAATTCCCCATTCTCCCCACCCCCCCTCCCTTGTACCATCCCTCCATCTTCTACCCCTTTGCCTTCCATTACTTTCTCTCTCCCTTTTCCCTCGTATCCTTCCATATTTCCTCTTCTTCCTTCCCCTCCTCTATTCTTCAATCTTTCTCCCTTCTTTCCTTGCTTACCAGATTCTTCTTCGCCTTCTTCTCCCCCTCCTCTCTCTCTCTCTCTTCCTCCCCAGCCATCTTCCATCTTTGTTTCCCTCCATCTCTCCCCCCCCTTCCATCCCTACATCCTTCCGCACTCCCATTCCTCTATGATCTTTCCCCCTCTCCCTTACTCTCCCTCCTCTTTCCCTTCGTCTTCCCCTTAGCATCCCTCACTCCCTCCCTTCTCTCTAGCCCCGCCTCCTCCTCACCCCCTCCCTCGCCGCCTTATGAGAAACTACAAGGTCCCGGAGAGTGTCAAAATATTTACCAAACGCGACCCTACTTTTTCGTCACCACCATCATCTGCCATGTTCATCATTTTCCACCTATAGTTATATCCGTCATATTCATCATTATCACCACTGTCTCTACCACAACACTGTCCACCATTACTATCATTATTGTCACCGGCATTATTATTATTATTATTTTTTTAAGAACGAAACATTGGAAGACATGCAGCAACAAAGGTGCTCTCTGCTTTATATATATATATATATATATATATATAAAAAAAAAAAAAAAAAAAAAAAAAAAAAAAGTTAATAGAGTCAATATCAACGTTCGTTCATTTCTAGATGCCTCAACACACTGGGTTTTAAACAGTGGAGGTCATGGGCAGGGGGAAATATCACCCTCTGTTATATCCGTCATACCATCACCATTACCGTCAACATCATCACCACCATCACCACCTGTGTTGCCTATTATCTCCATCATCTCCAGATTTTGCCTTTTACATCATCTCCACCACCTGCCATCTACGTCATCTACACTTCCTGTCATTTACGCCATCTAGCACCTGCCACCTTAAGCCACCTGCTCCACCTCCCACCTATGTCATTTTCATCACCTATCATTTTCGTCACTTCCACCATCTGCCATCTACGTCTGTTCCCCCATCTGTCATCACCGTTCACTACCTCCTGCCATCTACGTCATCCACCTGCCACACACACACCAACATCAATATCTTCACAGCCACCTGCCATCATCTTCACCTGTCGTGGTCCGTTACGTCACTTTCAACACAACTACCACCTCCGTTATCATTATCTGTTTTCACATCTCTGCCAACTTCACCATCATTACCACCACTATCATCATCATCATTATCAATACCCTTCTGTCGCCATATTTACATAATATTCACCATAGCTGCGGTTTCCATCATCATCATCACTACACCACCACCACCACCACGATCACCTGTCTTTCCGACTCTCATCACCACCACCATCATTATCAACCACACAAGATCTTCACCACCATTTAGTCTTGTTGCTTCCGTCACCTGCCACCATTACCACCAACACTCCTGTCATCATCACACCACCTGTCACCACCACCACCAAGGTCTACTACCACTGTCAGTATTGCCTACAATCTCCATCCATCACTTGCCATCTACATCACCTGTCTTCACAAACTAACGCTATGGTCTCCATCACCTACTGCAAATAATTTTCATTCTGTCACGACCATCCCCAACAACACCCACCACAAATAATTATTAAAATAAAAAAAGCAGTTATTATCAGTAAGCTGCCTCTGTCATCACCACAGTTTCCACTACTATACCTGATCAGTCTCCATCATGACCAACATCACAACTACCAAACAATAGGGACACAGAAAGTGTCTGGGTTGAAATTAGTAACAATAGGGAGAAATTAGTCTTAGGAGCAATTTACAGATCTCCAAAATTAAGTAGAGCTGATAGTAAATACCTCTGGGAGGAAATTAGGAAAGCATCACAGTCCAGCTTAGTAATAATTGTTGGGGACCTTAATCTGCCAAGGATAGATTGGAGAAATCAGACAGGAGATGCAGAGTCAGAGGAATTTCTAGAGGTAGTACAGGATAATTTCCTATATCAGTATATCAGGGAGCCCACCAGAGGTAATAATATACTAGATTTGGTTTTAGCTAATAAAGAAAATATCATTAGCGATATAGAGGTTGGTGGACGACTTGGTAATAGCAATCATGAAGAAATTAAGTTCAAATTTATTTGGGATGTCTGTTCCACTGAAAATACCTCCACCGTTCCTAATTTTCGTCTAGGAGATTTCGATGGCTTAAGAGCTTATTTTCGAACGGTATTCCACAGGGAGATTAGCTATTTGAGGGGAATGTCAGGTTAGTGGGGATCCCCAGGTCATAGGTCAGGCGCAGGAAGCACGTGGGGACGTCCGTCAGGTGTCTGTGAGGGGAGGTGGTAGATAGGAATGTAGTCCAGGTGACGGAAATTAACTCAGCTCCAGTACCAAACAGACGTTCGACCAGTGAAGTATAACGAGTTAATAAATATAATATACGGAGGCCAAGATAGATATATTCCTTCAAAACCGTTTAGAACTAACAATTCAGAACCAAGATGGTTAAACAACAGATTAAAATCTCTCATAGGCCAAAGGAAAGGAATATATAGAAAAATAAAACGTGGAGAGGAACACTTACGTAACCGGTACACAATTTTAAATAGAGAAGTAAAGAGGGAGATAAGAAAAGCAAAGAGAAGTTATGAGATTAAGGTTGCAAGTGAATCAAAAGTAAACCCCAAGGGTTTTTATCAAATGTACCGAACGAAAAATAAAGATAGGATAGGACCACTCAGAACAGAATCAGGTGACATTACCAGTGAAGATAAAGAAATGTGCTCCATCCTAAATAATTATTTCATATCAGTATTCACCAAGGAAAATCTAAGCCTGGTCCCTCAAGCAGCAAATATTTACCATGAGAATACGGAAAATATTCTTAGTAAAATAACCATTAGTAAGGAGGACGTATTGAAAGAAATTAACAAGTTAAAACCTCAAAAATCGCCAGGTCCGGACGATATATATGCAAAAATTATAAAAGAAACCACAGAAGAATTATGTCAGCCACTTTTAACGTTATTTAATGACTCTTTTAAGTTCAGGAGAAGTTCCAGAGGCGTGGAAAACCGCAAACGTAGTGCCCATCTTTAAAAAGGGTGATAAATCAGCTGCGTCGAATTATCGTCCGATAAGTCTAACGTCAATAGTAGGAAAAATGTTAGAGTCAATTTTGGCAAATAAGATTAGAGAACACTTAGAAAGATTTAATCTTATAAACGAAAGTCAGCACGGATTCAGGCAAGGACGATCCTGCCTCACAAATTTGTTGTCATTCTACTCGGAGGTCTATGAGGCAGTAGATAGCGATAAAGCTTACGATGTTATTTATCTGGACTTTAGTAAAGCTTTTGATAGAGTCCCACACGAAAGGTTAGTTAGAAAGGTTCGAGCACACGGTATAGACGGCGATATCTTAAAATGGATAGAATCCTGGCTGAAAGGACGAAAGCAGAGAGTATTAATAAATGGAACTAAGTCGGACTGGGGATTAGTAACTAGCGGTGTACCACAGGGTTCAGTACTCGGTCCCTTATTATTTATCATATATATAAATGATCTAGACTTAGGAGTCAATAGCAGAATCAGCAAATTTGCCGACGATACAAAAATAGGGCGTACCATTAACTCGACTGACGATTGTCATTACTTACAAAAAGACCTCGATACATTGTCCAAATGGTCTAAAACTTGGCAAATGGAATTTAACGTTGAAAAATGTAAAGTACTTAACGTAGGCAAGACCATTGGAGATACTAAATACAGCTTAGATAACAAAGAAATTAGCAAATCGGAATGCGAGATAGATCTAGGAGTTATGATTAGTAACGACCTTAAACCTAGGCAACAGTGCATTAATGCGAGAAATAAAGCAAATAGGGTCCTAGGATTTATTTCGAGAAGCGTGAGCAATAGATCATCTAAAGTAATACTGAAACTTTATCTAGCATTAGTAAGGCCACATTTAGACTACGCAGTACAATTTTGGTGTCCTTACTATAGAATGGATATTAATTCGTTAGAAAATGTACAGAGAAGAATGACTAAAATGATACATGACGTCCGGAACCTGTCATATGAAGACAGACTGAAAAGACTAAGTCTGCATTCGCTAGAAGAGGCGTAGAGTAGGGGAGACTTAATTGAGGTTTTTAAGTGGATGAATGGTATAAATAAGGGAGATATTAGCAAGGTACTTAAAGTGAGCATACAGGATAGAACTAGAAATAATGGTTTCAAACTAGAAAAATTCCGTTTCAGAAAGGAAATCGGTAGAAATTGGTTCAGTAATAGAGTAGTAGACGAATGGAATAAGCTACCTAGTAAAGTAGTTGCTGCCTCTTCCATTGAGAGTTTCAAGCATAGGCTAGATAAGCATATGACAAATAAGGGGTGGATATAGAATAAAGAAAATATTATAACCAATACTAATTAAAAAATAAATTTTCTTTTCAGGTTACACTATGATAGTCTCTATTCTCCTTTCACACTTTCCTGTAAAATGTCCACGCCAGTTTTTCTATACGGCATGGTGTTCTTTCTGACTTTTTCCTGCCGGCTTCGGCTGGAGGGTTTGGAGGGCGGGGGAGAGCCTTCTTCTTTGCTATCCTTATCTCATTCTAGTAGTTCAGTTACTCTTCTAGGAGCTGCCTAGCATGGGCCAACCGGCCTACTGCAGTTATCCTCTCTTCTTATGTTCTTATGTTCTTCCTCCACCATCACCCGTATTATATACCGTATGTAACGGTGACGGTTTGCCTGTCTGTCGTCTATGGAAATCGAGGGGAATGCATACAGAACTCTGAGCAGCTCTAACCTTTTACAACGAATTTAAATGTACAATCACTCATAAAAGAAAAGACCCCCCTGCCTTAGAGGCAATATAACTCGGTGAATTCAGTGTTGGTAACAGTGTATTTGACGTCAGCCATATGGGGGGATGAGGAGGGGTGTATGAGAGGAGGGAGGAGTTAATCTGCACGAAACACTGCTTCAATCCACATTTCGAGTCAAACATACTTTATATCTGACTTGTTATGTTGTCCTTCACACAAAATTAACTATATGCTACAAGAGCAAAGAACTTTCAGGTGATAACACAAGCCCATACCCGAACATTTATGCATTAATGCCGCACATGATGCAAATGAAACCTCCGGCCTCAAGGGTTAAATGAATGGGCTCGACACACTTAGAATGAACTTTGAATGAACTTCCCCCAAACGCAGCTTCACACCCCCACAACTGACGTCATTTACAGTGTTACCAGGACCGATATCATATTGGTTGAAAGGTGTCTTGGCCGGGGGGGGTCGTTTCTTTTATGAGTGACTGTACATTCCAGTTGCTAAAGTGGCGCCCCTGATGGCCAAGGTTAGAACTAATTAGAAACAGTCAACATGGTAGCCAATTACCTAAGAGTTTTTTTTTTACCTTTACAACCAAATCATTATCAGCTACAGCGGGAAAGAAGGCTGGACGGACTGGTTGGGGGGGTAGAGCTGCTGGTTATGTGGGTTGTGGGAAAATAGGTCAATGTTAGGAACAGGTCCATGGGGAATATATCCCTGGGGAAATGGACCTAACGGGAAACAAAGTTCAATGGGTAAAATGAGACCCCAGGGGTCTTCTTCCACGAAGGGTGGTCATCCAAGATCTCAGGCAATGCCGGTACGTAGCATGATCGTAGAGTTTAACCCGGGCAACGCCGGATGCCCCATGCGAGTCATTAACATTACATTCACCAATGTTACCACCACCATAACTACTACCATCATCACCTCCATCTCCACCACCACCATCACCCAATAAACTGATATCAGCATGCTATTTCCCAAATTACCATTTTGCTACCCGCACATTCGTAACTGTAACCATATCACCTAACCACAATAATTTCCTGTAATATACCTATTATTCCTACTTCAGCTTAAAATAAAAAGTAATGTAACACTGCCACCTCTACAACATCTACCTGAACTTGGCTACTATCACTAGAACTACAGCCATTATGCAACTACTGTACTACTATTACCACAACATCAACATCGCCCAGCAATGAAGCACGTACCATTAAACTGTCTGCTCACACCACAAAGACCAAGCCAATATAACTACCACTACTACCACAACCAAAAGAACAACCAACGCAGTCAACAATACCTGTCTCTGTAACCATAACCACAAAAACTACCACCACAAGAGCTCCGCCAAAAGACACCTACCACTAACATAAAAAATAATGATAATTTTCCGTTACTAAACCAAGATGACTACCACTACTACCACAGCACACCATATACCAGTAACTACCACACCTACCACCACAATAGCAATATACAGTACATCACCGCACACCTACGCCATGGCGGTCGATCCGTGGTGGTGACATTTTATGAAATAAATTTGAATTTATATTACAATATTTGACACGCTACCCCCTCCGTCCCTCCAGCTTCTGTCCTTTCCTGGCCAACACACACACACACACACACACACACACACACACACACACACACACACACACACACACACACACACACACACCTTGCTCTTCACCTCGTCTTCGTCTCATCATTATTCCTTCCACTGGTCTCTCCCTCCCTTCACGCTTCATTTGTCTCTTTCCTTCAACCCTACCCTCAACCCCTCTCCTCCCTCCCCACCCCCATATCCTCTCCCTCCTTTACTCGTTCCTTCCCCGGCTACTCCATCAGTCTTTCCCTCCCTTTTTATCAACTTTACTCTCTCCCTTTCTTTTCTTCCCCCCTTCCTCTTCCATAACTTCTATTACTCTCTCTTTTTCTACCTTGCATACCATACCATTTACTTCTCTCTCTCTCTCTGCAGTTTCTACTCTCCAACTTTCCTTCCTGCCAGCTTTCTTTTCTTCAACTTTCCCTCCTTCCTCCAGCTTTCTTTCTTTTCTCTAGCTCCATCTCACCATTTTTTCCACTTTTTCTCCACTTCTCTTGATTTCCCCCTTCCTCCGGTTTCTATCTTTTCTCTAAGTGGCCTTCCTCTCTCCAGTTTTGTCTTTTCTCCAACCATCCCTCCGCCCTCCAGTTTCTCACCTCTTTCCTTCAGATTTTTTCTTCCCTCCTTCCACTGTCTCTTTTTCCTTCAGATTCATCTCTTTCCTCAGTTTTCGCTCTATTTTTGTTTCTCTCTTCTTTCCATTTTTCCTTCACATTTCCTCCAGTCTTCTCTCCTTTTTCCATTTTTTCCTCCTTCCTTCCTTCCACTTTTTTTTTTAATCTTTCCTCCCGAATCATCTCTCTTTTCTCCAGTTTTCTCTCTCTCCTTCCAGATGTCTCTTTATTTTCTCTTTTTCCGGTTTTCTTTCACCTTTCCTCCATTTTTCTCTCCAGTTCTCTAATCTTTCCCTCCTCTATCAATCCCCCTTCCTTCCTCCATTTTTTCTCACCTTTCCTCTGGTTTTCATTCGCTTCCACTTTTCCCGCCATCATTATGTATTCCTTCCCTTCCTCTCCCGATATTTCTCTCTGCACTGTTTTCCTCCCCTTTCCCTCCCACACTATGCCTCTCATTCCTCCTCAAATTTTCCCTCCCCTTTCTCACCCAATTTTCTCTCCACCACTGTTTTCCTCCCTTTCCTCATCCAGTTTTCCCCTCCCTCATCCAGTTTTACCTCCTCCTCCCTCCCTTCCTCTGTTTTCCTGCCCCTAAATTTCCTTCCCCCCCTCTTCTTAGACTGGGTCCACACAATGACGGTCAGCTGTATAACCCGGAAGCAGCTTTCTCTTTATAAACCCGGGTTGTGGTCTGGTGTACACACCTGACAGTGTTCTCTCTCTCTCTCTCTCTCTCAGCAATCTACCTTATTTAGTATTCTTGTACTTCCCTAACACCTCACATACCTCACTGCCTACGACATGCTCTTCCAACACTTTCCCTTTTTACATATATATACAACTGATACGCATCGTGTCAAAATTCTCCCCCTCTCTCACACTAGCGCGTGAGCGTGGATGAAAGGAGACAGGCAGGCAAGGGCAAAATCAAGCGTTGTCATGCAGGCAGGCAGGAAGGAAGTCATGCACCAGACACTACAGATGTCACTGGGTAAACACACACACACACACACACACACACACACACACAAGTATGCATAATTCTCTCTCACTCTCTCTCTCAAAACACTCGACGGGATAGTCACGCCTAATATTACCTCTCTCTTTCCCTCCATCCCGTCTGTCCCTCCCTCCCTCCCTCTCTCCCTTTCCTGGCCTCCTTCCAAATCCTTTTCACAGCCTGGTTCCTCCTCCTCCTCCTCCTAGACATTTCAACGCAGCCAAGCAGCCTCCTCCATCCCTCCTCTTCCTACTACAACAATACTTCATTTCACAATCCCTCCTCCTCCTTCCCCCCCATGTAACTAATCAACTCTTCACTCAAGCAGTCTCCTCCTCCTCCTCCCCATCCCTCTTCCTCCACTTCCTCTTCCAAGCAGCCACCAACACTGCCTCTTCTCCCCCTCCGCCAGGGCATTTCACTCCTCTTCCCTCTCTGTTTCAATCTTTACTCAGTCTTGCTTGCACACTTTAATTAAACAAGCTTTCATTTCACAGCTGGTTCACTCTCTCCCCATTACCTGTCACAGTAAAACCTTTCATAGGCAAAACACACACACACACACACACACACACACACACACACACACACACACTAACAATACAAAATTACCTACACAAAACTAGAACTGACCACGCAGAAGCAAGAGAGTTTATCACCCTTTCACCCCTATGACGGTATTTTTCCTTTGACTTCTTTTTATTTTTGTTTACTTTTCTTATCTCCATTTCTAGTACTTTGGAGAAACCAGAAGTAGTGACGGGGGTGGAAATCGTCTCCATTACTCGCGTCACAACTTAATTCCTCTCTGTAAAAACTATACTCACCTACTGGTTAAAAAAAAAAAGAAGAAAATCATGAAGCCGTTAACGAACGCAACGACAACTTCAAACCCGATTTCCAATTTATACAAAATGCCTCGGATTGCAGAGGTCATGGCTCTCTCTCTCTCTCTCTCTCTCTCTCTCTCTCTCTCTCTCAGGTAAAGCAGAAATAAAAAAAAATAATGATAGGTCATGGGATTGAAGGGGGGTTACGGGCTGCGACAACATTTGCTCAAAGAATCCCAAGCAAACAGTGGAGAAAGCCGCGGGGATCTTACAAGGAGTGTGGTCTGGCTGGGTGCAAGTACAGGGATGGTTGTGAGAGAAAACAGTGAGGCTTGAGTGTATTATAGAGGCTTACAGGGCATCCTCCTCCTTTATGTGGCGTTGCTGTAAATATGGTGTGTGTGTGTGTGTGTGTGTGTGTGTGTGTGTGTGTGTGTGTGTGTGTGTGTGTGTGTGTGTGTGTGAGAGAGAGAGAGAGAGAGAGAGAGAGAGAGAGAGAGAGAGAGAGAGAGAGACTATAACAAACATACATTTAATCCATTCTTTCCAGTATATCCAAAAACATTCAATTCAACAAAACCATGTCCAAACCAGACAAGGAGGATCCAAACATTTACACCTATTATTAAAAACTCTTAAAACGTCCAAGTTCTTCACTGAGACCACACACACACACACACACACACACACACACACACACACACACACACACACACACACACACACACACTATGCTGACTACGACATCAAGCATCATCACCATCTTATACAAGCAAGCAATGTCGCCTCAGCAAAATGCAACTCCGCTCCCAGCACCACTGCCGACACCCTGACCTGAAATTAGACTCAGCACGGCCTGGATTAATCACACATGCTTCACTGCACCAAGATCCCCCGCCTTCCTTTTATTTTTTTATTTTTTATTTTTTTACTGGCAACTGTCTACTGGTCTATCTATCATACCATCTTCTTTCTCTTCTTCTTCTTCTATGTCCCACCAGGAATGTAAGGGCCCTGAGCTAGGTTACTGAGTCCAGACAAAAGGTGAGGTATGCAATCAATATCCCGAGTGCCATTATGTGACCTATATGCCTAAGGCACCCTCCGTCAAGCGTTGCATGGTTACCACCCAACGTAATATATGGTTTCTTTTGTTAGCGGACAAAATTTTGCTTGTGAGTCCGAGTTGTGTTACCTGAAGGTAGCGTTGCATTGAATGGGTGAGTCCTGCTGCATAACTACTAACCTCTCTCTCTCTCTCTCTCTCCCTCTCCCTCTCCACAACAAAGATGTCAGTGGAAGCGTGTGGGCTCTGGTCTTCACGGCAGACTCGGTAACAATGCATTCTTATATCAAATATTTCACTGCACACACACACACACACACACACACACACACACACACACACACACACACACACACTTAAAAATCTTTGATATACTTGGATTGCAAGCACGCGTTTAATTGTTTCAAATACTGTTATACTGCAATAACGATTCTAAGGAATCCAAATCACCACTTAAGGAACTGCAATATCAGAGAACTTCAATACAGCACTTATATTTTTACTTGTAACTCGTTTATCGACCTATAATACAGAAATTTTGGAATTGCAATTAAGTACTTATGGAATTGCCGTTCGCTAATGCTTTCAAGGAGGTGCAATAATACACGAACTGCCATAACATTTTTTTTCTTAACAGCAATAAACTGACAAAATATTATTGCAACTACAATAATGCGTTTCACAAACGGTAACAGCGCCTACAGTTCCGTGTTATTGGAAAATCTGAGACACACACACACACACACACAAAACCAGTGAAGCTGCGTGCGTGCATGTTAGACTTCGCGCCCGTGTGTGCCAGCTTGTCTCCATGTGCGCAGTGGTGTGTCCTGTACAGGAGCGCGAGTGTGTGTATGCGTCGTGAGGTAAGCAGTACAGGATCCTCATTTACAAACCATCTTAAGTTTTTATAAGCCAGAATATTTTTTTCGGGGACTTGACCATTTGTGATAAATTGCCACGGCAGCCTGTTATTCCTGTTTCTAATAACAGTAAACGGACGTGGAAACCTGTCACACCTTCCAAAAATCCTTTATATATATATATATACCGTATACATAACTACCTCCAGAAGTTCATTCAACTTCGGAGAGACTTTTCGAACTGGGAATTACTTATTCATCAACCCCTTCACTACTCGACTGCCCTAATATTCTGAACATTAATATGGCAGCAGCTAAAAAAAAAAAAATAAAATAAAATGTTCCATCCTCGGGCCGAACTGACTAAGACTGTTGATAAATGCGCACCGTGCAGCGGGGAGACAGCTTCGTCACCGTGCCTCCAGCCCATCAGATAGCCACTGTCTGGTACCGGGCCACACTACCTCCGTGTACCCCTCTCTGCTACTCTGTTTTCACCACGTTCCTCTTTTTCACCCTGTTCTCTCTGTCTCTGTCTGTCTGTCTGTCTGTATCTCTCTCTCTCTCTCCATTAACTTGTTCATGTATCTCCTTTGAATTCATTGTTCACAACTTCGCATATTCCACACACTGCCCATACCTCCTCCCTCTTGAGAAGTCATCACATTCATTCCACAGCTTCCCTGGAGGGCGAGGAGAGGATGAAAAAGGGGACGGTGTTGTGGGGGGGGGGAGAATAGGCACGTGTGGGTGACTGGAGGTGACTGGGACGTGGAAAAGGAGAAGGAAAGGTCTGAAGGGAAACCGTAAGGAAGAGCTGGATGGCTTGGGAGATGGAAGGCGAAGGGAGGGATAGGAAGGAAGAGATGAGGATGATAAGCGTGTGGAAAGGGAGTAAGAAGGGCAGAGGAAGGGAGGGTCGAAGGGAGGGCCATGAGGGAGGGTGGGTAGTAAGATGATCGAAAGCGAGAGAAAGAAGGGAGCAAAGAGCAACTAGTGTTGAGAAACGAAGAAAAACGAGGCAAGGAGGGGAACAGAAACATGAGGCGAGAAAGGAAAGGAATGAAATGGGAAAAGGATAGGTGAACTGACTTTCAGGAACCAAAGAAGACTGACGCAAGGAGAGGAACGAATATGGGAAGGGAAAGGAAAGGAAGACTAAAAAACGAAACTGAATATCAAAAACCGAAAGAACTTATGCAAGAGAGGGATGAAAAATTGGAAGGGAGAGGGAAGGGGACGGGGTGATGTACAATGAGGATACTTGATCCAAGATGGGGAATTATATGATGGCAAGGGAGAGGAGATAGAGGCTGAATGGGGAAGATGGAGAAATAACCTGATATGGAGAAAAGAAGGGGACTGGTGCAAGGAAGGGTACGAAAGAAAGGGAAAGAGAAGGGAAATTAGTAGATGGGAGAGGAAAGCGGGAAAGGAGTGGATGGGAGGGTCTGAAAAGAAAAGAGAACTGAGTGGTGGAAAACGAAAAGGGTTGAAGCGAGGAGGTGTGAGAGAGTGAGAGTTGGAGAGAATAATGATGAAGCGGAGAGAGATAAAAGACGTGGACACACAGGGAGAGGCAGGGTGATAAAGCAGAGGCGAACAAGGATAAGAAAGGGAGGGGAGGGGAGTAAAGAGCTGGGTGAAAAATGATGAGGGTGATGAAAACCGACACGCTGAAACAAGCACTGTACTGGTGAGGAACTATTATCATTATAATCTATTCAGTAATCCAACCCGTCATTTGCCCTTTAAAGCCATCTTGCTTTGTTATCCTTGTGTTCATCTCAAAGACTTGGATATCATGGTCTATACAGTCTCGAGAGGATATTAGTTTGCTGCTGTCAGTTCTCATCCAAACTCCACTGAACTCGCTCCAGGAACGTATTGGGATCTTTGGCTACGCTACAGTCCTGAAATTAAGGAGAGTGGTGACTGGTCAAACGCTCGTCCATGAGTGGCATTTTGCTCAGGAGTAAATTCCAACAAACTCTCTGAACTTGGAACCTTATGAGTCACATCCGGTTGGAACGTCGTACCCATTTGATCACAGGGAGTCCGTTCAGTTAAACAGTTACCATCCTCTGTAATAAATGGTTTCTTGGACGACAAGAAACCATTTGGCTTTTCACTCAATGCAGCACTATATCACGTGAGCGGATGGGTGTTCAAATAATAATAATAACAATAATAATAATAATAATAATAATAATTATAATAATACATGGGCTATAGTTAAACACTTCCACACAAACAGCTTCCAAAGACACTATAAATACACTATTAATTTCAATACTGGTACCTGACATCTAGAATTTGTATGTATCAGCAACATTAAACGGATCGCAAAATATAATATGCTGAGCAAAGAAACGTGATATTTTGACCTGGTAGCGATGGCAGAGGTATATCATAATATACTAGTGTTCTTAAACATTTTAAAGAGGTACTTCGTTACCTGCGAGATGGGATTCTTGCTATAGCCTATATCAAATCAAAAAGTTATTTAGTTTACAAGATGCTATTTGTAAACACAAAAATTATACTCTATTTATTACTGGGCAACGGTAGTAAAGTATTATGATGTATCCTATGAAAGATCTGAAGTAAATAGTACGAAACGTATCATTATGAATATTTTATACTGGTAGTTATCTAGCTATATTCATCACTTGTAAATATTAAAATGTGTAAATTCTCCCTAAAGATCATTCAGCATTTTCAACTCAGGAGCTACTGTGCAACAAAACAAAGTCTGTTCACCGCTCCTGACTCTCTTTCATCCCTGCACTGACGAAGTGGACTGAAGTGCATATCATCGTGCATCTGTGAGCGGTAATATGCGCTTCTGACGACTACGTGTCATTCATGACAGGAGAGGCAGTCGGATTTTTGTGTTTGGCTGTGCACCAAACAATGGAAGCACATGCAAGATCAGGTTTTAGGAATGAGCAACAACAGGCAGCATCGTTTGGTGTAATAGCCCCGAAAAACTACCTTAATAACTTTAAATACACGATGGTTGCCTATATATATATATATATATATATATATATATATATATATATATATATATATATATATATATATATATATATATATATATATATGAAATGTTTTTCCTGTTTTAGACTATTAGTTACTGTATATGCTAATATTTACATTTCATTAACAAATGGTAAAACATTAACACCAATTACAAACTCGTTCACACGAGTCTCTGACTACTAAAAATCAAGACAGTAGCTTCTAATGATCATGCTACTTACTTACTACTGTCTAGACCCGAAGTCTATGAACTTGGGAGGAACTTTGTTATTATAAACCACATGTCTTTATTAAATTAATAAATTCACACTAAATTTCATCTGGTACGGTATGAGTGGATGTGGTGGCTGAATCGGTAGACAGGTCGCCTACATTCCTAATGGACCCAGGTTCGTTGGGGCAGGGAACAGTTTAAGGATTTGAATTTCATAAAAACAGACTTTACTTATCTACCGGACGACACGCCGACACGTCGTAAAAATATCCCTGCTAATACCAATACACCAGTCCAGTACGAAAGAGCCCTAGCTTGTATTCAATATGGACGGTGGGTGTTAGAGTCGAAGTGGTAACATGTGGAAGTGTATGCTATGCAGGAGGATTACTGGGCCTTGAGAGCAGGCTGTGAAACGTATGCCCTGAGTCGGGGGGGGGAAAAAAAAAAAAAAAAAAAAAAAAAAAAAAGTGCATGGTGAAAAATAGCAAAGAAAAGAAGCTGACAGAGCAAGAGGAATATGGAGGAGAAAACTAGCAATGAAACTCGAAATGGTAGAATGAAAACGACAAGCGAAGAAAGAGAGGAAAAGCAGAAGCGAAGACGGATCTTGCAATGTGAGACGGAGAAGATATCAGACTGAAGACATGCAAGGTGTGTGCTACAAGATGCAAAGTAAGATAAGAAGGGAGGGGGTGGGATCGGGATGGAGAGAAATCAGAATAATCTGTCAAGGAAGGGGTCAAGGAAGGGGAACAGAAGGACAGCACAACGACAGGGTAGGGAGAGCCAAAAGAAGACAAGGACGGGTAAGAAAGGACAGACAAGAAATGACGGAAATACAAGGAAGAAAAAGATCGGACTGAATGGACAGATGGAGATCAGTCCAGACAGGGAAAGGCTGGGAGATACACGGCCGGCGGAAAAGTTTGACAGGGTGAGAGATAGACAGAGAGAAAGGAAGGAACGGGCACATAGGGTGAGGATGGGAGAAGGACGTAAACATGATGGTTTATTTATGAGAAACAAATACTTCATACACAGCAGTTCAAATGTAAAGGAAGTACCTAACAAAATACCTATCATGGCTGTACAGACAGAAGTTATTTACGGTTCATGAAATACCTCCTGAATATTTCTTAAAGCTGAAAGAGGTAATCTAAATGTACAAATTTAATTATCCACAATTTTACTACTAATTTATGAGCAACGTAAAAACATACCAATTTATGAGTAACTAAAAACATACCAGTCACATGAACAATTGTACATCGACTACATAAGCTACATCTAATGGAGCACCTAAATACCGGGTAAACTGTTCATATAAAGGGAAAAAGAGAAGGCTACATGTTAAGAGGAACAAGTAGGTGAGTGTAGTACAGAGACAGTAAGTATGAAGACGGAGGAAGGAGGGAAGAAGGATAGGAGAAAGAGATACAGAGACTGAGAGGGACGAAGGTAAAGATAAAAAGGAACAGGGAGGTAGGGAGCGGAACAAGCTGACGGGAAGAGGTAGGGAGGAACATGTCCACAGCAAAGGATGGGGCAAAAATTTACATGTAAGATTGAACAGACAGATCAGGACAGGGAACAAAACAGGTATGCACAGGGAAATAAAAAAAAAGGAACGAAGGAAAACAGCGAGGGAGTGGGGAGGGGACTGGGGAAGGAGGAAGGCCGGGAGGGAAAATAAGGGGGAACATGTAGGCATGGACTGAAAAAGGGAGGGAGAGAGAGAGATTCGGAGGTTCATATACGTTATACAGGTACAGGCAGGTGCGCTTTGCAGGTGGGTACAAGAGACATGATGGACGGGAGAGATATGCTGCGAGAGGAAGAGGGGGCACAGAATTGAGGGAGTTTGGGAGGTGGGCAGACAGAGATGTGCAGTCAGGCAGGGACGAGGGACTGGGACGGGCAAGGAGAGAGCGAGTGAAGAATGGTGAGGGAGAAAGGAAGACGCAAGGAAGGAAGGAGGGAGAGACGCATGGAAGGGGGGACTGGAGAGGTAGGGAGGAAGGGACATGGAGAGAGGGAGTAAGGCACGGAGGGGGGGGGGGAAGGACAGGTGAGGAATGAGGGAGGTGAACATATAAGGTAAACGCGAGGAGAAGGGGGGAAGGGGCACAGTGGTCGACCCACCCCAGGGCGAGTCTGGCAGGGTTATGGAAGGACGAATGTAGGGGACGAGGAAGGTCAGGAAGGGGGGATACAGTGAAGGACGAAAGGAGAAGAGGAGGATGGAAAAGGACAATGAGGACGAGGAAAAGAGTGAAGGACGAGAACTGGGTAGGAAGGTAAAGGTGAGTGAGAAGGGAAAAAGGGAGGGAAACAGTAAAACACGAGAAGTGGGGAGAAGGGATGAGAGAGAGAGAGAGAGAGAGAGAGTAAAAATACAGACCAAAAACGTGGCTAGGAATGAAAGAGAAGAAGGTGATGTGAAAGATAAGACGGCATAGGGTACGATAAAGAACGATAAGGGGGAACACAAGGAGGAAGAAAACTAGGAAATGGGAAAGCCAAATAGGAAGAGATCGATTGGAAATGGAGAAATGGGATATATATGTATGTATGTGTTTGTATATGTGTGTATTTATATGTATGTATGTATTTTATCGGCCGGCTTGTACGAATGTATAGATAATGGAATAGCAATAGAAGGGCCAATGAACAGAAGACAGTGAGAGGGAGGAAAGAGAAAAAGTAAGTGAGAAACTAAAAGACTGGGGACGAAGAGAAGGTGGTGGGACAGAATACAATGGAATACAAAGAAACACACAGAAAAGATAAAAGCACTATTACGTAATACATGGGGAGAGGCAGAGGAGAAGCGAGGTGGAGAAAAATACACACGGAAACAGGTTTGGAGAGAGAGAGAGAGAGAGAGAGAGAGAGAGAGAGAGAGAATGATGACAGTGTCGATAAGAGGGAGGCAGGCAGGGGGATGTATGGAAATTGAAGGGAATGTACGGTCAGCTACACCTTAATGTATAACCACCAGGGCGGGTGATTTGGCAGGGGAAATAATTGGAAGTCCATGGGTGGAGGAAAAAGAAGACAAGAAAAACATCGAGAAGGAAAAACTATCTATGGAAGAAAGAATGGGAAAAGTAAAGGGAGTGGAGGAGAGAGAGACTGACGGACGGAACAGGTAAAGGAGGGAAGTAAAAAGGGAGAAAGGTGAAATGGGGGACGCGGATGGGATGGATAATGCAGGGGACAAGACGAACGAAGAAGGTAGATAGGGGGAGGTATGGATATGGATGAAAATATGATTAGATACATAACGGATACCAGGAAGGCAGACGATTTAGCAGGGGGTAGAAGACATAAGGATTGCCGGGTAGACGCATAAAGATGATGAATACTGGGAGATGCTTCAAATAGAGGAAAGAAAGTGAAGGAAATGAGTAGGAAAGAAAAAAAATGGGAAAGAATGCCCGCGACGAGAAGGGGAGAGGGAAGGTTACATGGGGGAGGGGATAAGAGGAAGAGGGGTGGGAAAACAGAGGGTGGGGGGAGATGAGAAGGGGAGAAGATGGGAAGAGGGGAGAAGAGAGGGAGAGGGGAAAGGGATACAGAAGATAAGACCAGGGAGAGGTGGAGAAAGAGGAAAGTGTGGGACAGAAGGGAAGGGGAGGAGGGGAGAAATGAGAATAGGCAGACAGCGAGGGAAGGGAGAATAGGAAGATAAGAGAAGGGAGAGAGAAGATAAGAGCAGGGCGGAAGTTATGGAAATTAAAGAGAGAAGGCTTATATGGCCAGCTAGTGAACATGTCATAATACGTACACAGATTTGACAGAGAGGAAGAAAGGGGCTGCAAGGTATTAAATACTTGAGAGAGAGAGAGGGGGGGGGGGCAAAGAAGACAAACGGAAAAGTGAGGGACGGACAAAGAAGGGGAGGAAGGAGGAGAAATAGGAGCAATGGAAAACCTGAGGGGAAAGAGGAAGAGGGGGAAGGGAAGGGGATCAGCACAATATTTAGCCAGAAGGAGGGGTGGTGAAGGGTGAGGGGTGAAGTAGGGATGAAAACAGGGTCAGTGATCGATGCCCCGTCACCGAGTGCTCAAATATTTGCCACCACCTCCAGCCTAGCCCTTCCCAGCTCACCCCCCAACCCAACCAGTTCCCCTCACCTGGTGGCTTAATTGTGAGAGAGGATGAAGGGAAGCACGTGACGCACTTCATTACCTGTACGCTGGTTTGATACGCCACCCACCCACCCACCCTGTTAAGTGATCCAAGGGAGGGGGAATGGGGAGAGTAGGAGGCGTGGTAGAGGAGTATTAGAAAAATGGAAGAATCTGGGACAGGTGGAGTAACCAACAGCGGGAAACGTGGAATGGTAAAGAGTGGAAGAGTTAATAAAGTATGAAGTGTTTTTATTGCGGAACTACCTGACAGAGATGAACTAGTGATGAAGAGAAGTGGCAAAGGGGTATAAGAAGTTCTAACTGTAAGCTAGAGGAGATGGAATGGTGGGAAAGGAGGAAGACAGATGCGGTACAGAGTGATTTTAGTCTAACAGGGAGGAGTAGATGACGTAGCGTTGGTGAAGAGAGTGAGATATCGATGGCGGAGTGGGGGGTGGCGAGGAGAGGAGAGGTGATGGAGAAAACAATGGTTTTAACTCGGAGCAGGAAGAGGAGGTAGCATGATGGAGAAACGTGACGAGATGAAAAGCATCGGGACCAGCAAAAACATACCAAACAATAGAGGAAAATAAAGGAGCCAAAAATATAAACAAATAAAGAAATAAATAAAAGAAAGCAAGATGGTGGTTTATTATGGACTAACCCAATTTTAAGTGGAAAAGGTGAAAAGAAGAGACGGAAGAAGAGAGGAAGAAGAAGGTGAAAAGGTGAGGGGGAAGAAGAGCAGGAGACGAATGAAGGAGAACAGGAGAGGGGAAGGAGGTAAAGGGAAGGAGAGGGAAGAGAATGTGTAGAGGAGAGAAAGGAGAGGGGTAATGTGAAATACAGGAGAGGAGGGACGTGAAGAAGAGAGACAGGGAAGGTGGAAAAGACACAAGGAAGGTCAAGAAGAAAGAAGTGGAAAACTGGAAAAGGAAGATTTGGAAAGGGGGAGGTGAAGAGCAAGAATACTGGTAGAAAGGCGGAGAAAAGGGAGCGGGGAGAAAATCTGGGTGAAAGATGGTGTCAAGATGGAGCAGATTAAATAAAAGACCATGGGGTGAGAGGGGACTGGAATGAAAAGTGACACTGGGGTACACCTCTCACCACCTCAAATACCAAGAAAGATAGGGGAATGAATGGTTTGGATAGTATTGGATGGAGAAAGACAAAGAAGCAGGAACAAGGGAATACCAAGACAATAAACACACACACACACACACACACACACACACACACACACACACACAGGAACAACTAGAAGAACTGTGAGACAAAAATAGGGCAGAAAAATAATAGAAAACGCACACTAAAGCAGGGTGAGGAGAGACTTACTAAGACGCAGCAGGGTTGGTAGAGTGTCAAGTGACTTAAATTCACACTAAACTGCTTGTGTGAATGATGTCTGTATTGCCCGGCCCTCCCTCACACTTCACACTCACTCTTCTTTACACTCCTCCTCCTCCATGCCACCACCTTCCCCTCTCCTCGTTTCTCTCTCTACCCTCTCCTCCCATTACCCTCTCTCTCTCTCTCTCTCTCTCTCTCCATGAAATTTATCTCCGTTCTTTCCTCTCTTCTCTGTCCACCTTTCTCTCCGACACACCTCTCATGTCATTCTCTTTCCCTACACTCATTTCTTCTCCATATTCACCATCCTAACCCCTTTCTCACTTCTACAAACCCTCATTCTCTCCCATCCCTATACATTTCCGCTCAGTCCACCCTTCCCCTTATTCATCCCTTCCTTCCCTACACCCTCTCCCTTCCTTGTATTTCCCCTCACTTCATCCTTCCCCTCTCCCTCCATATCTCCCCTAACTTTATCCTTCCTCCGCACTTCTCTTACTTCATCCCTTCCCTCAATCTCCCTTCACTCACCTACTCACCGTTTCTCCCTCTTACTCATCTGCATTCCTACTCTCTCTCTCCGCCTACCTTTCCCTCGCTCGTTCAACCTTTGCCTTACAACAAACTACCCCGTTATGATCTTCCTAAAATTTTAAAAGTTGAGCCTCCTCTTACTCTCTCTCTCTCATCTTTCCTTCCCCCTCTCCCTTTTCCATCTTCACCTCCTCCTCCCCTCCTTCTTCTTCCTCCTATTTTTACTCCTCCCACTTTCGCATTTTCACGTCCACAAACTTTTCTTCTCTCCCTCTCCTTCCTTATTCAACTTTTCGTCTCCCGTTCCTATCTTCACCTCTTCTTCGCCTTTCCACTCTCCTTTTTCACTTTCCTCACCCATGATCCTGATCTTCAACTCTCACTCCCCACTTCCTCCCATCTTCAATATTCCTCCCTCCCCTCTTCTATCTTTAATTCCTCTTACTCCCTCACTCCCATGGTCACCTGCTCTCATCTTTTCCATCTCCACCTCCTTCTTCTGCTCCCATCTTTTTCATCTCCCGTTCTCCCTTTTCCATCTTCGTCTGCTCCTCTCATTTTCACGACCCTTCAACCTCCTCCTTCCATCACCAAAATTTATTCTCTCCCTTTCCCACATTCACCTACTCCTCCTCCTAACTTCACCTCCCATTTCCACCTCTTCCTTCTCTCTAATCTTCAAAATCTCCTTCCCTCATCACCACCTCTTCCTCTGATCTCCGCTTCCTCCTCCTCCTCCGTTACCTAATCCTTGGCCCATTAACCTACACCGTGTGGTATTAAGATCGCCTAATCATCATACCATTCAGGCATCCTAATCGAATTCCTTCCCACGCTCCCAATTAACCTTCCATCTAATCGGATTCCACGCGCCACTCATTACCCTAATACTCTGCCGCACTGCCACTTTATCTACGGCTGAATTTATTTACTATTTAGGGCAAACTCAACACAGGTACCTCTTTAATACCAACACTTACTCAACTGATACACAACTATAAAACCACCTAATAAGCTCTTGATTCCACTTTTAACGGCTACCACTTAACGACTTAACTTTCTCGCTGCCACTTACACAATAGGTTAATTTTCCCCCAGCACTTGTACCGGTACCTTTTCAATACCACGACACTTTCCCAACAAATACACTTTACCCTAACCACCAACTAAACACCTGACTCAACCCTTCACAGCTAAAATTTATCTTTACTCTTCCTTGTTGCCAATTACTCTACAGTTGAATATAATGTCCAGTTAGGGCAAAGACAGCTCTCGTACTTCTTCACCACTTCAGCCCGGGAACGCTACCTTTTTTTTTTTTTTTTTTTTTTTTTTTAAATGCTATCTACACGATCTTATTCAACTTACGATAAACTTTTCGAACTGGTAAAACTATATAAGACCTTCAACCCATGCAATCACAGGTCCTCCCCAAGTTAAGTAATGTCGTCCGCAAACGAGAATAAATACATAAATAAGTATAATAAATACATTAAAATATGTCAAGGGAATTAATTAGGTAATACTGATACTTACCTAACAGATGCACTTCAACAAAACCACCTATTAAACACCTGACACTACCAAAGCTACTTAGCTCTCACTTAACACTTACTTACATATAATCACCATGTATATGAAGCAAATACTTTACCATCATGACCACTTACACCAACGACTGTATTTGTGCACCACCACCACCTAACAGCTGCATTTACTCAACATGGCACTTCATAAACACTTATATCTGGTCCCGATTAACGACCACTCCATCCTCCTCCTTCTCTTCTTCCTCCTCCTTCTTCTCTTCTTCCTTGTTCTTCTCCTCTTCCTCCTCCTCCTTCTTCTTCTCCTCTTCCTTCTTCTTCTTCTCTTTCTCCTCCTTCTTCTCTTTCCCTCCTCCTTCTCCTTCTCTTTCTCCTCCTCCTTATCATCATTATCACCATCAATCATCATCATCGTCGTCGCCGTCGCGCAAGTTAAAATCGGGGGTTGGTGGGGGGTTACAGAAACAAGCAAAAAGAATGCGACATTATCCAACATAAATGGCTCATACCTCCATTCATTCATCACTCAGCCTTCAAATGCACCAGTGCGTCGTTTTAGCTTCATTCTTGCTGTCTTCTGGTGCTTGCATTCAGCTCATGGCAGCCTTTTCGAACTGGAGGGGTTTAAAACAGCCTACATTAACCTCCTCACTACCAGGGAGCTCATTATACTACCTAGCTACACACTACGTGAATTTCAACTACTCATTATTAAGTCCACGTTACCGCTAAGTCCACTAATTTAACTCACCACTCCCATCTGATTCTTTTTCTTTGTTAATTTCATTCACCACTTCCACCTGATTCTTTCTCTCCGTCACCTGTATATAACACGATTCAAACACTTACCCTTAACTAAATGAAACTGTTTGGGTTGTGACAGAAGAGAACGCAAGATTTCATTCCACCATGAGAGGGTTACTGACCACTTGCATACATGTGTCTACCCCTTCTTAACCCTGACTAAGTCCCGGGTGAGTGGAGGGAGTAATGCACTTGCCTCGTGTCCCACTACGGTATATATTGTAGAGCTATCCACCCTCAAGACAATGTAGTCTATGCAAATGGATGCTACAGTAAAAAACACAGCCTACATTCTCTCTCTCTCTCTCTCTCCTTTTCTCCACTCCTTTCCCTACTCACCCCTCGTTTTCCTCTCCCCCTGAATTCCCCCTCTCTCCTTACCACTCCTAATATCCTCATTCGCCGTCCTCTCCCCACTCATTTCCAAGTTAATGCACGTACTTTGCCCCCTTAAACTTGGCCCTCATCTCCTTCTCAAACTTTCAAACCCATTTTCTTCCTATCTTTCACTTCTGGCGTCGAGATAAACCTTCGCCTTCAATAAACCATCAAACCTTTTACCTTATCCTGCGAATGACGTACCTTACATTCTTCATTCATTCACTCTCTTTTTTCCCCTCCCATTAAAGGTTCATAGGTTCTTCCTGTCTTATCTTCCCCAGTTTACTGTACCTGCTATCGCCATCTGCCTTCTTTTTTTCTTTCTTTCTTCTTCCTCTCCTCCCTCCTTCTTTAAAAAATACCAGTGCAGCGTATTCTACACTTTTTGCACTTAAAATACTATCCACTTCACTTTTTGTCATTATTTTTACTTCCACCCTCTCTTTTCTGTATCATTATTTTTACTTCCACCCTCTCTTTCCTGTCTCATTTCCTTCTCCCCATCTCCCAATCCAATTCATTCTTTCCTTCACTCATCTTTTTCATTTCCATCCTCTCTTATCATTCTCCACTCCTTCATTTTCTTGTCCTCTCCTCGTTTATCTCTTCTTTTTCTCTCGCCACCTTCTTCTGTTCCTAAACTTTTAATACACTTTTCTTTCATGTCATACTTTCCTTTACCCTATCTTCTCACTTCCATCCTCTGTTCTGCCTCATATCCTTCTCCTCTCTTCGTAAAAATTCCTCCTCCTCCTCTTGTTTTCTCTCTAACCCTCCATTCTTTACACCATTTCATTTCTCCTCCATCCCAACGTTTTCATTTCCATCCTCTCATAACCTTCCCTGTTTCATAACCTTAACTCCATTCTTTCAATATATTCTTCCTCCTCCTCTTCCCAAGCTTCCATTTTTTGTTTCTACATCCATTTCATTCTTTTTCCATTCTACCTATTTCCTTTCCATCCTCTCAGTTCTTTTATCATTTCTTCCTCCTCTCAATTCTTCTTCCTTCTCTCCTTCCTAAACCTGTATTCTTTGTCATCACTGTTACACTCTCCAAAGGCCATCCTTCTCACTCTTCCCTCCACCCTATCAATTTATATTTTCTTATAATCTATTGTCGCTTCCTCTCCGTTCTTCCTCATAATTCCTCTCATTCATCCGACGCTCTCCTCTACACACCTTGTTATTTCCATAAATTTTTATTTTTCTCAGTCATTTCCCACTTTCCTTCATCCGATCTTCTTCACTTCCATTCTCTCTCTCTCTCTCTCTCTCTCCTCCCTAAACTTACAGGTACCATACATACTTTTCTTTCCCCCTTCTTTTTCTTTTTCTTTAACTCTGCCAAGACAATCCACTACACCTTCCCTCCACCACAAATATATCTTCACTTTCATTCCCTCTCCCCAGTTTCCTCCTTACCTTTCCACCTTCCTTTAGTTTCTCTTACTTTCTGCTTTCTTGTCTAACCAGTTTTACACTACCTTCTTTCTTCCACTCCTTTTCTCCTTTGCTGCTTCTCTGTCTGTCTGTGTCTGTTTCTGTCTGCCTCCTTGTCAGTCTGTCTGTCTCTCTTTCTCAATATTACTTCTTCCTCTTTCTCCCTCCCCTCAGCCTCCTCCCTCTCACACCTGCAATCCCTCCCTCTCTCCTACCTCCACTCCGAAACCTGTACCAATAACATCGGTACTTCTGTATTTATTCTCTCTCCAATACCCCCTCCGTTCCTTTCCAATTTCTTCTCTCCTCTATTACCTTCAGGTGCCCCAACCTCTCTCTCTCTCTCGTTCTGCTGGTTATTTCTCGTCGTTTCTCGTATTGAATCGCCCCATCACTCGTTCTGTTTATTTTCGGCAATCGTTTCTCGTATTCCACCTCTCTCTCTCTCTCTCTTCCGTGCTAGGTAATCCAGTTATATAAGGTCCCTAAGGAGTCAAGCTGCAGCCAATCTCACAAACCTGCCCCCTCTGTCTAGTGTTACGCAGGATTCTCTCTCTCTCTCTCTCTCTCTCTCTCTCTTTCTCTCACGTTCTAATGGTTATTTTTGGCCATCTTTCCTTGTATCGCTTTCTCTCCCTCGCCCCTCCTTCACTCCCCCGTCTCTCTCTTTCTCCGTCTCATAAGGTTGCACATTTTACGTCAGCTTTTCCTTTTTCGCCTCCACTCCCTCTCTCTCTCCGTCCAGTATATTGGTTATTTTTCATCATCTCTCCTCTCGCTTCGCCCCGTCTCGTGTCTGTCTCCCCACGTCCTGTCCCTACTATCAGCTTTTTCCTTTCTTGATGGCTATTTTTACGTGTCTTCGGGGGTTTCGCTGACCCCCCACCCCTCTCACACGCACACACACACACACACACACACACACACACAATACATTAATCAAGCCCTATTTTCGTGCGTCTGTCATAAAACAAAAGATTCCTATTAGGCTAAGAAGGTGAAAATCTGTACACTAAATTCGTCGGTATACGCAGCTTAAAACGTACACTGTAATGATTATTCTTATTTTACTGTTAATGGTAAGGATGGCGTATCTGTGTCGCTGTCGTGAGTTTAACCCTCTGGCGTCGGTAAATGTCCCTGAACAAAGGAAAATCGTTTGGCGTTGAATGAATTGCAACGTTTCTCATTCATGGTTCACGAGGTTACTCAAGATTCTCTCTCTCTCTCTTTTTCTCTCTCTCTCTGAACAAAGGAAAAGCGCCTGACGTTGAGGCTGGAATAATTTGCAAGGTTTCTCATTCATGGCTCACAAGGCTATTCAAGATTCTCTCTCCCCCTGTCTCTCAGCCTTGGATGGTTCCCAACAAACTGACTGAATTTATTCGGAATATAAAGTTCAAAGCCAAAGAAAAAGGAGTCAATGCATTCTCTACAATATGGGGACTGGTAATGAAAACTCTAATTACTTGTATGCCCAGTATAATCATTTTTTTCTAACTTACCTCTCCTTACCACAGTTCAAATGATCACATTATACCACCGCCGTCACTACTAATATTACCAACATCATTGCTATTACCATCGTCACTACCAATACTACCAATATAATTGCTATCACCATCGTCATACTACCATAAGCACTGCTGATATTACCACCATCACTGCCATCACAGCTATCAACAGTACTACTACCATCATCACCACAATCACCGACATCACTACATTCATACCCACGAACACCCAAACCAATATCATCAGTCAGTATCACCACCACAATAATTATCAAAATAATCACAATTATCCTGGACCATCATCATTATCAATATTACATCTCTATACGGTATCATTATCAGTGCTTACCACCACCAATGGCTGTAATATCACAACCATTATCAGAATCAACATCATCACGTTCATCATTACCGTATTTGCAATAATAAAATCTACCATCACCAGTGCCTGTTCCGTTATTATAACTCACCATGACCTGAATCGGTAAATCTCTATCATCACAACCATCATGATTCAAATTTACACTACCACTATCATCATCAAAAAATCTAGCTACACAAGATATATTCCCTTCAAAAATACATAACAAAAACGAATAACACTTCCGTCTCTGTATCGCCGTCATCACCAACAAATTCACATGAACCCAACATCAACCCAACTAGTAATTACGGTAACACTAGCATCACCAAGTTTCACAGTAAATACGAAAATTACCCATTATCTACTAATATTACCTTTATCATCAAAGCCTGACTCTCTCTCTCTCTCTCTCTCTGTCTCTCTCTCTCTCTCACACACACACACACACACATTGCAAACTGCACCCATAAACTACCATCACTGTCCACACACATATACAATTACAGTCAATATCGAGAATCACCACAAGTCCATTATTCAATAAAAATGGCATCGCAACTAACACCACCACTACAATTGTTACCATTACTCGTACTTTTTTTTTTTAACTGCCTGCAACAAAAGCACAACAAACGCTTTCCTTAAAATGCACTAATACCGCAACAAAGACGCATCCACTTCGTTTCCCACAACAATCAACTCCTCCATCAAAACTACATATTACATGCAGTTTTAATCATAACTGCCTCCCGAAAAAAATAAAGCAAAGATATCACTATAGGGGCAACACACAGAGGATCACCCTACAACCACAAAATCCATACAATAATTGCATGGCTTCCCGAACAGCTAAAAATGAACACGGAAGTAAGGGCAAAGCAAGCTTTGCAATACCTATAACTTTTAAAAATGTATATGAAAAGTAAAACTACTGGAATAAACACTCAACCTCTCACTCAAATTTCCCCCCTCTACCACAACTGTTGTTCCACACGAGAATAACAAAGAAAGCCTTGAAAATGGATATAACAATACTGACACCTCCCCTTCAACATTACCACATTCATTTAGAAAAATACCTCGAGGAAAAAGCATAATTACGAGAAAAAAGGCATACTGGCCCCAAAACAAAAATTCCACGTAACAAAGAATGTCTCCTGAAAAAAAGGGAAAGTATTGCAATAAGAACCGCATGTAGACCATTGGCCCCCCCCCCCCATTCCTCCACTTACAGCCCTCGCCAGTACTAGCAACAACGCCATCTCTCTCTCTCTCTCCTTTGTATCTTGCCCCAAGTGTGAGGTGCTGTCAATCTTATGGAGCTTACGTCCCCAGATAATTCATGTACTGTACTATTTTTATATACACATTTTCCAAAAGGATGGGTAAGGGCAACATAATAAAGTTGCATATCTAATTCCATCTATTGATCAATCCATCTAACTATATCTACTTGTCCATCTGTATCTATCTGTATTTGTCTGTCTGTACTTAACTATATTTATCTCTTTATCTATCTATCTACATCATCCTATCTATCTCACTATATAACCACCGCCACTTTCCGCTCCCCGTAACAAAGGTGTGGCGCGGGACTGCATAACTCCCTACCACCACCACCAGCCACCTGCCTCTCTTTTCCTTTTTACCTTAGTTCTCCCGTCTCCCACCTGACTCCTCCCGCAAACCTTCCCTCCTACAACCCAATTTCCTATTTTGACATTTGTAAAGTGTAAAAGGCATTGGAACTCTCTCTCTCTCTCGTTTCTGATATCCCTCTTACTTTCTCCCTCTAACGTAACTCTCGACTCATTATTAAGACGTAAAATTCTCTCTCTCTCTCTCGTTTCTGATATCCCTCTTACTTTCTCCCTTTACCGTAACTCCCGACTCATTAATAAGACGCAAAAAATGATAACTTTTAAATTCAATGCTCAGATAACAATGCCGCCAATTACCAGTGGTCTGTACTCCCTACCTGCCATCCCCCATTGGTCGGTCTGTCTGTCTGTCTGTTTCTCTCTCTCTCTCTCTCTCTCTCTCTCTCTCTCTCTCTCAGCCTTCCATCTCCACCTGCCATCTGTTCTAATTACGTGCAGCCCCAATCCACTCCAACCACCACCCTCCAAACCACACAATAACCCTGGAGAGAAGGATTGGGTGACTGCGGTCTGCCACTACCCTCATCGGCCTCTACATCCACTATCATAACCATATCTACATCCATAACCATACCTACAACCACACCAATACCTCCAACCACAATCATACCTACAAACGTACAACCACAATCATAATCACACCTACGAGCACAGCCACAACCATACCGGCAATCATAATCATAGCCACACCTGTATACACAATCATAGCAACACCCATCATCTTAATCATATCAACACCCACAACCATATCTACATCCATATCATAACCACACCTACATATAAAATTATACCTCCGTCCATAATTACAACTATACTTGCACCCACAACCATATCGACATCCACAATCACAACTCCACCGCACTGACTATGCTTACACCTTCTACAACCTCCACTGTTTCCCTCGTAACTTTAGAGCGCCTTAAAATAGCTATGACCACAAATCTGGTCAGCATTAAGACCAAAACTTTAACATAATCAAAACGCAAACAAACCTTTAAAATAACACACCTAAAACATCTACCAAAATTTATAATCATGATGCCCATATGTTCATCCCAACTAGCATGCAACAACTAAGAGTATCATTCGCAGCTGTGACAACCACCACAATTAAAACCTCCGCAACCACAAATGAACTACAGGTACACCTCTGAAACACCAACAACCTACAAATCTGTCCATTACTAATAACCATGTAAATCCTAATCAACCAGTGTGACTGCTATCCTGACAACCTCGACCACTGGAATAAGGCATCCGAAACAGCCTTTAGTGTTAACTTTTGGACACAATACTCAATCGGATAACTACTGTATTTTAACATCTTATGTCTCGACTAAATAAGGGTTGTTTTTCCTGGTCAAAGCGTGCGCAGACGTCAAAGTGATCGTGTTTTATGACTACAGATTAAGTTCCGATAGACAGTATTATTTTCTCTTCGGTCTTTCTCGTAAAAATATCCATGTTATTCTTTTCAGCAACCATGGTGTTCGTTTTCTTTCTTTCTTCCCTGCCAGTTACTATGCCAGTGGGAATACCGGGTGGCTT